>NC_134404.1:205154021-205341521 GCF_038048845.1 Mixophyes fleayi
TCTTTGTATATTCAAATTTCTAGTTCTATAGTCTATGCAGGCTGCTTTTTTTTCTATTTTACTACAAGTGGATGAGGGGGAAATCTGATACAGACAGATATTAAACTGCCTTTGTCCATTTCTTTGTATATTCAAATTTCTAGTTCTACAGTCTATACAGGCTGCTTTTTTTCTATTTTACTACAAGTGGATGGGGGGGGGGGGCTGATGCAGACAGATACCAAACTGCCTTTGTCCATTTCTTTGTATATTCGAATTTCTAGTTATACAGTCTATGTGGGCTGCTTTTTTTCTATTTTACTACAAGTGGATGGGGGGGGGGCTGATGCAGACAGAAACCAAACTGCCCTTGTCCATTTCTTTGTATATTCGAATTTCTAGTTCTACAGTCTATGCAGGCTGCTTTTTTTCTATGTTACTACAAGTGGATGGGGGGGGGGGGTTGATGCAGACAGAAACCAAACTGCCTTTGTCCATTTCTTTGTATATTCGAATTTCTAGTTCTACAGTCTATGCAGGCTGCTTTTTTTCTATTTTACTACAAGTGGATGGGGGGGGGGGGGGCTGATGCAGACAGATACCAAACTGCCTTTGTCCATTTCTTTGTATATTCGAATTTCTAGTTCTATAGTCTATGCAGGCTGCTTTTCTTCTATTTCACTACAGTGGATGGGGGCTGATGCAGACAGATACCAAACTGCCCTTGTCCATTTCTTTGTATATTTGAATTTCTAGTTCTACAGTCTTTGCAGGCTGCTTTTTTTCTATTTTACTACAAGTGGATGGGGTGGGGGGGGGCTAATGCAAACAGATACCAAACTGCCTTTGAACATTTCTTTGTATATTCAAATTTCTAGTCTATGCAGGCTGCTCTTGTTATATTTTACTACAAGTGGATGGGGGGGGGGGGCTGATGCAGACAGAAACCAAACTGCCTTTGTCCATTTCTTTAGATCTTTAACTAGAAGTGTACGGTGTAATATACACCCAAAGACGATGGCTGCATTGCCAATAGGCTAAGATGGAGAGGAAGACAATCAGATTTGTGTGCAGAAGTAAGTCGGCCTACCAGGGATTAAACTGTTTTCTTCCTAATTTATTAACTTTAGAATTACCTTACTTATCCAAGAAACAGGTGAAGCACTAAATTTGGTTACTTTATGCCCCAGAAATTGATTTTCCAACAAAATAGCAAAACAAAACCAAAACCAAAACCAAAACACGCAATGGCGGTTTTGCAAAACCAAAATTAAAACCAAAACACAACGGTAACCCAGATCCAAAACCAAAACCAAAACCAAAACACGGGGGTCAGTGAGCATCTCTAATTCTAATACCACAGTTGACAGTAGATTGTGTAGATCAATTCTCCCTATCCCTTTTCTCTGGCCACTCATGGGTTTTAAACCCTACTATCCTTTCTTATATATATTTTGATATATGTATTAATATGGGCTAGTACATTTTGGATTTTTGGTACATTGGAGCAAAACTGTGTACTGGACATGAATCTGTATTGTATATTTGGAAATGAGGTATGTGCACTGGAGCTCAATTATTTGCTGGGCATCAAGCTGCACCTCCTGCTTCAAATGTGGGTGTATTCATGCTGGACACCATGCTGTTCTATTTGTTGGATATGGGCTGCCTAGCTTACATGCTGTGTGCTGTATAGCATAGTGATCATTGGAGCTACTTAATATGCACTGAGTAATATGTTATGTTAGTACTCTGTTTATGGTCCAGGGAAGAGTAGGCACATTAATATGGGGACATAACCTGAAAATGTTCAAAAACCTTTACCATTGCTAAGTTTTGTCTCCCTAAATGTGAAATAAACCCTGCATTTATAACTTACAGTAAAATATAGGCATGCTGATATGAAATCTGGGATACACACACACACATTCATGAGGAAGAAGATACTTAGACATTCATAAGACACAGGACCTGAGTCATTAAGGAGAGTAAAGCATAAAAAAGGAGTAACTTTGTATCTGGGAAAAACCATGTTGCATTGGAGGGGGAGATAAATGTAAAATGTGGGGACAGATTTATAGTTGGGGTAGGGCATGTCATAGATCAACTTTAAATTTCAGTGTACAAATAAAGCTATTAAGTATTTGTGTGCTAGATGAAAAAACAGTCAGTATTTAACTTATGTGCAAAATAATAAACTAATTTGCACCCCTTGTTTTGTAACATGGTTTGTCCCAGAGAATATTTACTCCTTTTGTTGCCTTACTTTTCTTAATGACTCAGGCCCACAGTAAGAGAATGGAAGTTAATGTACCGACACACTGAAATTGTATCATCTATGTTGTAACATAGTTTCATATAAGTACAAAATACTACTATTATATATATATATATATATATATATATATATATATATATATATATATATATATAAAATCTGCAATGTGACTGTGGGTTTTATACAGTCTTGATACAGTAACCTTTGTACAGGGTACTCTGTGAGGTTTGTATGATATACAATGAAGTGAAAGGACTGGAGTAGACATAGCTTATAGGAAAAGTGTGAAAAACATGTGGGTGATTAACAAAACTATCTAGGAACAGCGCCCAGAAATAGGGTGTGCATAATAATTGTCAAAGTCGAATAATTGGATGAAGTCATTCTAAATTAATAAATATTAATTGTAATAGTTTTCTGTGCGATTGCAATTAGTACGCCACGTCATACCAGGGTAAATTACGCAATCGCATGGGCAAACAGAGCAAATACACTTATACTTAGGTCTACATTTGTTAATAGTTCATAATTAATAAAGTTCCAACTCACATTCTTTCATTATTAAGAATTAGAGATTATTTATACAAAGAAACTTACATTAAAGATATTTATGGTTCAGGTCCTATGAAATGTATGCAGGGCCGGTGCTAGGGTCCTTGGCGCCCTAGGCACATTTTCAAAATCGGCGCCCCCCGCCCAGCGCTCCCCGCCCCATTTTCAAAATCGGCGCCCCCCGCCCCATTTTCAAAATCGGCGCCCCCCCCGTCTTTTCTTACCTTAACTTGCCTCCTCTCTGCTCCGTCTGCTCCCCTCCACTCACTGACACTGTCGGGCCGTGATGATGATGTCACGGCCCGACAGTCAGTGAGTGGAGGGGAGGAGATGGAGCAGAGAGGCGGCGGTGGTGATGATCAATAGTCCCTCCCCCCTCCCTGTGGATATATCTGAAGCTGTGCGTCGGCCGTGAAAGGTACGGTCAGCGGTCGCCGCACAGTTTTAAAGAAATTTTTAATCTGTGGTGCTCTCCAGGCACCCTCCAGAGCCCGGCGCCCTAGGCAAGTGCCTAACCTTGCCTAATGGGAGCGCCGGGTCTGAATGTATGGTGTTTGGTATTATATTAATCCACATTTTACCAGCAGGAATCCAATATCACCGGAGAAGCAATCGCACATCGCGATCACTAGTTATGATTAGTATAAAATTAATTCTCATAAATACTTCGTTTCAACCAGATTTTTGGCAGGAAGACAACTGTTGCAGTGAATTGCCCCCAATCATTTGAACTGACCGATGACCAGCATTCTACTGGAAAATCAGAAACCCTGAACCAATGAAGAACTTTCTTAGTGATTTCTTTGTGTACATTGTGAAATCATCACTGTTCTTCAAACCAAACTATATAAACTGGCCACTGGTACTGGAACAGCCTCTTTGCCGACACAAACTTCAGCAGTGGTGATGGAGGAGGAGAGGGCACAGTGTGATAAGGGTGCACAGTGTGATGAAGGCCATATTGGGATAAAAAGGGGGCACAGTGTGATGAAGGAGGGGGCACAACCAAACTAATTAGCCAAAAATGTAAAATCTTATTGCAAAGAATCATATTCTTCATTTATATTATTCATATAGCAAATCATGTTTGCTGTTTAATATATTTATTTATATTTCTCTCTTTATTAGAGTGTATGATATGATTTGTATTAAAATAAAAAGCATTATTGAATGAACAAATATAATAGAGGAAGGCGCAAATTTATTTTTGCAGGGGCGGCGCCCGACATGATAGCACCGTCCCTGAGCATATGCCTTACGATCAAACACACAAATAACCCTATGCATCTCATCTCCTACACCAAAGACTGTCTTCCGTACACACCATCCCTTACACCAGACCAAGGACTCTTTTCTTCATTCGCCACACTGCTGCTGTCAGCGCTCCCCTCTCTATAGGGTTTTCTTTATGTAGATACAAAAATAATGTCCAAATCTATCCCATTAACTTCCATTCTCCAGAAACCTTTCTTAGTGACTATGCTGGAACAGTTCACCCTTTCCGCTCTGTAAAAAGGTATCAAATTGCTTCTGCCTTATTCATTCCAGAATCTAGAGATTCTCTTCCTACAAACTAACAGTATCTCCCTTCCACTATAGGGGTCTTCCCTCTTAAGTAGACCCATTCCCACTGCAGTGGGCCCCCCCTCTCAGTATGGGGCAGATTACAAGCTATATCTTCTACTTCTACTATAGCCTGTAAAACATTTCCCACATACTGTGTGGTATGGCTCATATTACTGAGTCCTCAACAAATTCTTCAAAGAACCGGTCACTCCTCCCCCATCAAGACTTATCTTGGAGATGAATATGAGGTGGAAAGAATCTTGGAGTTTCGCTCTCTTCATGGCAAGACCCAGTTCCTTGTACATTGGAAGGGCTACGGCCCAGAGGAAAGATCTTGGGTAGATGAAGTTGACCTCCATGCTTCTCATCTCCTTGCTGAGTTTCTGGATAAGACCAATCCTTCTTTGGGGGAGAGAAGGGGTGGGGATACTGTCAGGTGCCGTCCCGCTTCATAGAGGAACAGCGGGAATCTGATAGTTCCGGCTGGGGACATCCTGCTGCTAAGCAACAGGCACGCAGCGTCCCCGGCCGTCCTCAAACAATCGGGCGCATGCGCACTGACACATCTCGTTGCTAGGCAACGGGACGCTTCCTTGTTTCGGCGATCAGACCACCCCTCTCCTCCTCTTATCACAGCTTGGCTGCCTCTTTTTAAATCTTGCGCTGGCACCATTAGGGTGCCAGAATATCAGGTCTCCTGTTCTCAGCATTGCTGCATGTTCCTGCTCGTGTTTTGGCTCTGACCCGGCTTCCCCTGACTTTTCTTCTGGATTGTGCCTGTTTGCCTCTGTTGTGACCCCAGGTTGTCGACCATTTTTCTGGATACCGCTATTAGTTCTGTCCTTGTGACCTCGGCATGTCTGACTTCTCTGTGGATCTCTCTTTGGTACCGCCTGCTCCTGTTTGGTTTTTTACCTGGACCATTCTGATCACTCTCAATCACTTCTCTGGTAACTGTCTAGGAGGACCCTGTGAAGCTAAGCCAAAACAACCTTGCAGGGGTCCCTGGTGAACACCAGGGGTACGTTAGACTCCGCTCCTACTGGTTCAGTGGCGCTAATACCAGTTAGTGGTTTCTGAATATCTTTAGTCAACAGCGCTCTGCGAAGCCTGACACACTGAAGGTGAGGATCCGCCCTGTGCCTACCCCCTGTGGTCTGTGGTCTTGCAGCATCTGCTGCAAAACTCCTTCTTTTGATGGGGCTCATTTGATGAGGATTATTTCCCCAAACTATTGCTATAGCCCACGTGGCTCTGCAGCAAATCCACTCCCAGAATGCTGTGAACACCTCCTTTTTCTGTTCCAGGTCCCCAGCAATATGTTGCTCCTCAGGTTTAAAAGCCGGAAACCCAACTCTTTAAAGAATTGTATACCCAAGTGATGAGCCTATCAGTGGCATTAGGTGCTTCTGCTCCATGTCACTGACCACTTCCCCATTCTCACAATGGCACGATTGTCTGCTTCATCTTGTTTGTTCTAGTGAGGTACGCACAACACTCCTACTTTGCCCTCCCGGCAACCTCACCTGACTGCGTTACACTATCACTTTCAACTTTCATCCCATTAATTCATCCTGAATGTGACAGCTATACTCCTTATGCTCATCAACCTCTTCTTTAGTAATTCCACTCAAGCAGTACTTACAGGCCACCAAGGGTCCCTGTATAATGGAAAATAAGTCCTTATGCAAATTTAATATGGAGGCCTTTACTTGAACAGATTATACATGCTTGCAAATCTATTAAACAGAGAAGCAGCAAACAAAAATATCTCATCTTGATCCAAAGAAGTCCAAGACCATTGGCTCTTTAACCTATCCCTATGAAAATCATAAAATTGGTAAACCTTTGATCACTATATGGAGCTAAATAACTACTAGGGGTAAATGTATCAAGCTGAGAGTTTTCCGGCGGGTTTGAAAAGTGGAGATGTTGCCTATAGCAACCAATCAGATTCTAGCTATCATTTTGTAGAATGTACTAAATAAATGATAACTACAATCTGATTGGTTTTTCAAACCTGATGGAAAACTCAGCTTGATACATTTACCCCAAGGAGTCTGTTAAACTTGCATCTGAAATCTACCAAATCTATACACAGGCAATTTGGGAGAATGGTTTTGAACGATTTCCCATGCATCTATTGGTGTATACCTGCCACAATGGTGCTGTTTATAAGGATATAATTTATAGACATTTATACAAAGTTTTTTTGTGTATAAACAAGCCCACAAAGCCCACACCACAAGATACTAAAACACACATTTATGTATAGAAGAAATTTATGTCCAAACACTTTTTCTTATATATGTAGTAAAGCAGACTGAATAAAAATCAGCATTTAAATTAAATTTGTGATGAAAAAAACCTCTTGTGAGTGTTTTGTTTTTATATGTTTAGATGAGTTATTCATTTTGCAGTACATTATTAGTTTTTTTTAAGTTGTATTATTTTATAATGAAGGATTCATATGACATCAAAACGTATAATGTCTGTTTTGCCTACAAGTACAGCATCATGCTGATGAGTGCTACATCCTTGTTCTCATAGGCATAATGGAGAGCTTAATACACACTAGTGATATATCAGCACAGATAACAGAAGTGAGGTATTGTCTGATGAAGCAGCTGGGGCGCTCACTGTATTGCCAAAACAATATTGGTTGTAATTTTCTCTGTGTGTTTAGAGGAAACACGACTTCTCTTCCTGTTATAAGAGTGGAAAAAAAAATAGTGTGACTGCAGGAACCAAGGAGCAATCCTGATTTACCGCATCCCACTACATTTCTTCCCTCTGCCACAGCTGGAAATGCCTGGGGCATATTTTTAGCAGCTTCATTTCACACTGTCACAGCCACATCTCTCATCTTCTCCGTTCCGTCTTCTCCTTCTGTTTGTCTTTGGAGCTCTTTCCTGTGACTGTCAGACGTGTGTGCTATATCTGGCCTGGGAAATCTGAAGCAGCCACTGTATTTCTTAGCTGTTCAGTCCTCCCGTCTGCACACTTATGTGACGCAGATAAGCTAAATTTGCAGTTTCTCATGAGAATCCAGGGTTTTCCAGGATTAGGAGAAGGTCTATCTCTCTGTTATTCTAATTGATTAGGAGAACATAATGAGGTTACAAACTTATTGGGTGTTATTGAATATAACAATTTTGAAACAACAGTGTGCTGACAATTTAAAGAGCAATTAAAGCCACTATGGCATTAATAGTATCAAAGTCTGTATATTATTATGCTAAATGATATACATGAAATAATAAGATTGTTGATAGTTAACTACATAAAGCCACCATGCTTTTTTTTACTTCTCTGCAGTAGGTTGTCATGTTAGGAGGAAGGTGCTTCTCTAACTTGGTGGCAAAGTAGGTTTTTAACCTACTAGTATGTCTTTGGAGTGCGGGAGGAAACTGGAGCACCCGGAGAAATCCCACGCAAACACGGGGAGTACATACAAACTCTACACAGCTAAGGCCATTAAGCCACCTCTATAAATGTTCTTTATAGAGGTTGATTAATGAACAGTGACAAAATTAGTGATGTCACAGTAGCTCAATTCTTTGCAATTTCAGTTTTTTTTTTATCTATATCAGTTCTCACTTGAGCACTGTCCCAAAAATGTGGGAAGAGCTTCAGATGTGTGTAATGTAGTGGGGAGGTAATACTTTATTGTTTAGCAGTGTTGCAGTGGAATGACAGGTTAACATTGAACAATGTTTTTTACCTTCATTTTTTGGGCTTAGTTGTTGTGATGGGATGGGTGTACCCTGCTACCTGATTCTACCATGCTTCATCGGATTCGCTGGTTGTCAGCAATCTGTTGTAGCAAACGACTCCTATTGGCGCCACTTGGCCAAACCTGTTAGTGTGAACCGTACAACAACATGGCGCCACCTGTTGTTATAGAGTATATTTGCCACTGCCAAGTTTATGCTTCTTGGGTCATGTGTAGCTTCCAAAGCACTTCTTTGATAAATGCTCTTGAAGAATTCTTCTTGATCGCTTAGAACAGATCAGAACTGTTGAATAGCTGATAGAGTGTTGATGCAGGATTGTGGAGGAAGGATTAAAGTGTGTACTTGAATCTGTTAGTCACAAGGACAGATGTTCACATTAACAATTAGAATATTAGTATTAATGATGCTTTTGGCACATATAGCTTTTTATATGAGCTGTTGCTATGAGTACATACATGGACCACTAAAAGATATTGATGTTAGAAATGTTCCTCTTTTATACAGGTTTTTTTTACGCAGGACTGGGGCTAGCCTGTTTACCTAATCCAGGCTGACCGCTGATCCATTGCAGTACTTTTGCCTCATTCATGGTTTATTAGAAGCTTGCCAGAGCAACTGACCTCCAGCACTGCCTCCCTCTGGTCCCTGGACCATGGCAATCTGATACCAGCGGGACCCTCTGGATCCCCAAAAGGCCAGGAGAGTTCACTTGTTACCTCACTCCTCTCCTTGTCAATACAGGCCACTAGCGGAGCATATTTATAAATAATGGATAATAATATCACCACAATCTGGCTAATTATTCCTCAGTTTCTAGGGTTGTCCGGAGGGTTCTGGCTCTTCTTTCCGGGTCCGTACATATGCGTTGCTGTGGGCAATTCCTTGTTTATGGATAATAGGGAATTCATAAATCAGAAATCTTAAGCTCTATCACAGCAATCTATTGTTTTCCCCTAAGGGGTTGTTAAAGGGATGTGATCAGTTTGCACAGTGAAGTGCTGACCATACAGATATGCCTGAAGTTTCTTCAGAGCTCACATAATGGCCAAAATTTTCAATAGCAGACCTGATAAGCGGGCAGCTTAATTGGCCTCTGCTCACTGGTTTCTACATGGTGCAACATCAAGGAAGTTCTGTCTGGTTTGCTACTATATAGCTTCTCAATAGAGCAGTACTTACTCCAACTGAATGTTACTGGATGGCCCTTTAACTCTGCATTGTTGCCAGCAATGATCAGTTTAACTTGCATAATATAATCTACATATTTTAAAGCTACAGTGTTTTAAAGTAACATTGGGAGTTAGCATCATTTTCAGGCATTGTAATTTTACTGAGGAGATGTGCACAGCAATAGTTTACAGTGTGTCTTTACCATTAATGTATTAAGGAACAACAGCCAATAAATTACATTCAAACTACCTTAAAAACCTGACATCTGACCCCTCTACATCCTCCTGCCACAAAAGCCTGCTCTTGCAGGATACTTCAGTTTTGAGTTAGGCATTACATTATTAGTTTTATAAAGGTAATAAAGCTCAGTAAAATAGCAGTGTTACAATTACAATACAGTGTTTTGCTCAAACTGTGACTTCTAACAAATGGCAAACAAGAGGAAGTATGTAGGTTAAAGATACTATTTACATAATGACAGGAAGTATACGGACACAATGGGTATGCAGTCATCAGCTGTGCTGCATATGGTCTTGTTAGCGGTTAATGGCTTTTTGAGAGACGCAATTAGAACACTATATGAGTATCCAACTCTGCTGACACAAAAAGGCCAGTGTCATGGAGCAGAATAGCAGCTTTATATGATGAATCAGTTATTACAGCACTATGAAAGATAAATATGATGTACTTGATTTATTACTTGGAACTGTAGTAATGACTCTTCAGGAAAATAGAGCTAAGGTCCTACACAAGCACAACCATGCTCTCCCAAGTCTAATCGGCTGGTGCGCCTGTGTGGATGGACTTCTATGATTGGCAAGCATGCCCAAGGCTATATTTTTAGAGTGTTTGTAAAAATTCATGGTGGTTTATTTGGACAACATTCTTATTTCGTTTCTAATGATCATTGAACATAGACAATTCATTGTATGCTAAACTGTAATTTGATGAAATACAAGTTTTCTATAATTTATTTCCAAAAAGGGAATGTCCTACATATCCTTCTTATGTACAGGCCATTTTAGACTAAATCCTGCCATTTAATTTGAATGCAATGGAGAGATTTCTGGGTCTCTCAAATTTTTACAGACATCCTAATTTATCTCATTAGAGTCTATTAATTGCCTTCACTTGTTTTAGCTTCAAAGTAATATAAAAATCATTTTTGTTGTTGTGTCAAGAACAATGTGCTACTCAAGACCATGCAGCAATTATTCCAAGAACCTGAAATTACTAAGTCCATGGGCTAGATTTACTAAACTGTGGGTTTGAAAAAGTGGAGATGTTGGCTATAGCAACCAATCAGATTGTAGCTGTCATTTTGTAGAATGCACTAGATAAATGATCGCTAGAATCTGATTGGTTTCTATAGGCAACATCTCCACTTTTCCAAACCCGCAGTTTAGTAAATATATCCCCATGTCTTACAACTATACTTGTTGCTAGTCAGGATCAGTCTCACAATTTTCCTACTGAAGTTTTCTATATTCCTTGGAATCTTAGACAATCTTACGTCCAAGTCTTATGAATAAACTGGCGGGTCTAATTTCTTTGCAATCAGTGCTGGATCAAAATACTTAAGAATGTCTTCTGGTCAATTGATTTCTTAGTCCATATCCAAGAAAAAACTTGGATCCATCTATCCGTGGACTTTGTTATAGATCTGCCAATTACTCAAGGAAATTTAATGATTTGAGAAACTGTTGATTGGTGATGTAAAAAAATTACTTGGAATCCCTGAAAACATTATTTTTGACAAAGGATCACAGTTTATTGTACATTTTCAAAGGTGTTTTCTAATTCTCTAGGCACCAACCTGTCTTTCTCATCTGCCAATTATCCCCAGACTAATGAGCAGTTAGAAAGACTAAATTAACCTAGTAGTAGCAAAGATGTCATGCTTCAAAATATCAATCAAAGAGGGCAAATTTGCTTATAGCAATTGCCCTTAATTATCTATAGAGATTTCACCATAATTTAGTATTTATGGCCTATATCCATTAAACAACCTAATTTTATTCTAATTGGGAAGTATCTGAAGCTAGCTGCATCCCAAATAGCCCAAGTATCAAATCTTAAAAAAATGAGGTCATGTTCAGCATTATGTGGTCATGTAATCGGGATCGCAAAAACGTTGTACAATTCACATGTGAATTTGTAAAAATATATGCATTTGCACAAAATGCCAGATCTATTTAAGCATATTTTGTCCCTGTTGCCCCTTACATGGCTCTAAGTCGCGCTCGGTATGTCCCATATTGTATATGGTACCAGCGGCGTGTCAATATAAATGTCAATATAAATGCCCATATATGTATACAAATAAAAAGACAGTTGTCAGCGCTTATCCTTAACACTGCAAATCTGTATGTATCTAGCAAAATGAAAACATGAGGTATTAGTTTATATTTTGATCAAAACATTTAAGCCTGCTTATTGCCATGCAGCTGGTACCATATATAATATGTGATATTATGGGCAGCACGGTGGCTTAGTGGCTAGCACTTCTGCCTTACAGCACTGGGGTCATGAGTTCAATTCCCGACCATGGCCTTATCTGTGTGGAGCTTGTATGTTCTCCCCGTGCTTGCGTGGGTTTCCTCCGGGTGCTCCGGTTTCCTCCCACATTCCAAAAAACATACTGGTAGGTTAATTGGCTGCTTTCAAATTGACCCTAGGCTCTCTCTGTCTGTCTGTGTGTGTGTGTGTGTCAGGGAATTTAGACTGTAAGCTCCAATGGGGCAGGGACTGATGTGAGTGAGTTCTCTGTACAGCGCTGCGGAATTAGTAGCGCTATATAAATAGCTGATGATGATGATATACCGAGCGCAGGCTTATTTTTTTCTCTGGTTTTGTTTCAAAATATTGCCTTATTGACATAGCAGCTGTCCATCGAGCCTATTTGAGGCAGATTTAGGTGTGGCTAACAAGCCAGTCCTTGCTAGATGTAATTCCATATACCTGGGACGTGAGTACATCTGATTTTAACTACATTTTAATGGTGTTTAACGCATATGGGTCAGATCAGTGTAGGACCTGCGTATAATGAGGTGCCTTTGACGCTTGGGTGCAGGCTTAAATGTTTAGACCAAAATATGAACTAATACTTCATGTTTTCATTTTGCTAGATACACACAGATATGTAGTGTTAAGGATAAGTGCTGACAACTGTCTTTTTGTTTTGTATAAAGTGCATGAAGTTGAGATTCTTGAACAGCTTGTTGTCAGGCAGTAATGGTAAATGACCTCTTATGTTTATTAACAAGAGATGTTCAAGATGTGGGGGGAGATCGGATAACCTGTGCTTAAAATAGGAAATAGGAAATGGAAAGGAAGGATGTACATCTTCTATTTTAGGTATATTACGATGTCATGACCTGGAAGAGAATATCTCCACTAATGCTTGTGAATAACGAGCAATGTCCGGTGTCCTTATGGTGTAAAGTGTGTCTTCTACATCTTTATTCAACCAGTAATAATTAGGGAGGAATTATTTAAGAGGTAACTCACAATACTACAAAAATACTAAGGACTAGTTAAATACCTTTTTTTCCTCGGAATATACTGTTTAGAGTAGAACAAAATCATGACTGGGACAGAAAGGGTTATTAACAAAGCAAAAAAAGAATAAGTGAAGTGCATAATTGTATGACAAATGTCCATATTTGTCCTCCAGCTGTTTACATTGAAGCATGCCCATATTCAACTTTTAAATGTTCATCTGTGCAGACATTTGTTAGTCTTCTCCATGAGAGAAACCTCCCCCTTAAGTAAAGCCACTTAAATACTCCTCATTGGAGCCCTTGATATGTTAAAGTTAAATTAGTCTTTCACCTTTTTGCTTCGATTGGTCAGTGTTGATAGTAATGCACGTATCAAAATGTTCATAGTACAGGTTCTGTTATATGAGACTTTTGTATATGGGACTTATTGGGTAGTTAGTGACAGAGGTATTTACACATTTTACAACTTGGCTTCACTTAGTATTTGCTTGATAACTACTGGATTGTAAGTGTTGTAAGTGTACAGACATACAAAACTTGACATTAACAGCCAAGGCACTGAATGCTGACTACATGAAGCTATAGGGTTAAGAGGATGAGTCCATTTATGGAAATGTACCGATAGAATTCCGTGGGGGAGATTCAAATGCTGGCGAAGTGCCGCATGGACATCACTGTTATGCCCAGCTGCACACATTGCCAGCCATTACGGTAGGAATCTCCGCTCATTTTCTGCACACCTCTATGGCGTGCAAGGAAAAAAGAGTGGATATTCCTGCCATAATATTGGCAAAATGTGTCTCCGTGGATGATCCAGAGACACATCGTGCTGAATTGAATCTTCCCCTGTAACTGGTGTTAAACCGCACGAAAATGTGCAAAAGTGTATTTTCATGCAATCAAAGCCAGCTCAAACTTGGCATACTTCGAATGCTGAGATTTGACAATTGTCAATTGACCTAATGAAAACACACACATTGCCGCTTCTTTTTGGAGGTCCGCCTTCCATTGGATCTATTCTTAAATGGTTTCCTCTACTTTCAAGGGGATTATGAATAAATTATGAATGCACTAATGTTTGACACATTGTGGTGCAGATGTTTAATAACACATAACAACCAACAAGTAGTAAATTTTAATCAGTATAAGAATAAAATAAATGTATGCGGGGTTTGGCTACTGTACTTTTGCACCATATAAATAAATCGCTCACCTCTTGATGACAGTTATTAAATGACCATTACACTCAGTTCCAAGCCTTTAATTTGATGTTAGATAATACATAAAGGGTAAAACGTAGGGTTGAATGGTTAAAACCATTCACATAAAGACTTCCTGTTTGCAGTATCTGAACTGTGTACAATCTGTAAACCGGGTGAACGCTAGTCTAACCTCCTGGTGAGAACTGTTATCAAATATGGTTTGTCCTTGGTCATAAACTGTAATTGAGTGTCTCATGGGAAAACTTCATTTTGTAAGGCTCAGCATTCCTCCTGGAACTGCAGGGAGAACATTGTACTAAATTTGGCAGAGTAGGGCCACAAGGGTAAACTGTTATAAGCATATCTAGCAAGGAGCAGATAACAGGAGGAGTTCATTCTCACAGATACATTGTATACAATTTATGTCTTGTCTATATACTTTAGTTATCCTACTGCAGTCATTGTAAAATGGCTGTTGCTACTAGATCAATTACAGAAGGATACATAAATATGGTACAATAGTCTTATCAATATAACAATAACTTGCAATTGCTCAAAGTGTTTTATGCTTTCAGCACAGATTGTACTATATGCCATCACTAGTATAACACACAAAAAATACATGTACCTGTGTTACACCCACAGTCAGTTTACCTCATCTGTTGGTTTTCAAGACAAATGTAGGAATCTCCGCTTATAGAGAGCCAGCCTCCAAGTTTGTACTTACAGCTCAATGCCTTCACCTCGGATGGATTATATTTAGTTTTTGACACAATTTTAAAACATTTAAATGTTACTTCTCACATATTAAAACATATACTAACACATAGCAGACAATACATAATGCACATTGAAAAATTATTAATATAGAATCATGGCCAATAGTTTTGAGAATGACACAAGTATTGGTTTTCACAAAGTTTGCTGCTTCAGTGTTTTTAGACCTTTTTGTCAGATGTTGCTATTGTATACTGAAGTAAAATTACAAGCATTTCATAAGTGTCAAAGGCCTTTATTGACAATTACATTAAGTTTATGCAAAGAGTCACTATTTGCAGTGTTGATCCTTCTTTTTGAAGACCTCTGCAATTCTCCCTGGCATGTTGTCATTCAACTTCTGGGCCATATACTGACTGATGACCATCCATTCTTACCTAATCTATGCTTGGAGTTTGTCAGAATTTGTGGGTTTTTGTTTGTCCACCTGCCTCTTGAAGATTGACCAAAAGTTCTTAATGGGATTAAAGGTCTAGAGAGTTTCCTGGCTATGGACCCAAAATGTCGATGTTTTGATCCCCGAGCCACTTAGTTATCACTTTTGCCTTATGGCAAGGTACTCCATCATGCCAATTGTAATACTATCAGGTTCGCCGAGACAGTTTGTGATGCACCCTTATTTTACATTTCAAGTAACAGCTATTTTTGTAGAAGCACCATTACTAATGGTGTGCAAACCTGGCTGAACAGGCACAGAAAATGTTGTGTGTAGAGAGTGACAATGGACTGAACAGTGCATTGTTCTGTAGACTAGGGTCATTAGAGGAAAAATATATGAAAATATTACTATTATTATTTTAAAGCTAAATACAGTACATTTTTTCCTATTGGAGAAGTGCATTAAGGGAGGTATTCCTTATTTTTTGGGTGGGGTCACTGCATTTTCCTTCCCGCAAGTGGACTTGATTTCATTGGGAAAATGCTCATTTCTAGGTGCATTTCGGTTAATGTATTAAAAACATTTAAACACACAGACTTGATAGATGTAATAAAGATGTCCTTTAACTCTCATGATTAACTTAAGACATAAATGAGGATTAATAGAGCAATAATTTCAGTCAAAAGCAAATTTATCTTGTTTTTTTATACATAATTGAATATTTCATTAAAAATAGGTAATATTAATGTACAGTATATTTTTCACTTAAGCACTAGTCTCACTGTCCCAACCACCACTCATAACCACATTTGCTCCTCTTGCTTCAGCTGTGCCCTCTTCCACTTAGAATGTAAGCTCTATAATGAGCAGGGTCCTCCATACCCTTTGTTTTCCTGTCTGCATTTATTTAGTCTACCTTGTATGTTCTGCTTTATGTATGTACTGTTTTCCTTACAGACGACGCTGCGGAGCACTGTGGCACCTTACATATCTATGATAATAATAATAATCATAATAATAATAATAATCATCTCGCCATGTGTGGCTTGCCATGCTCCCTTTTACATGAGCCTTTATCTTTAAGTCAGACAAGAAAGTAGTGTGATAGCTCCTAGTTAATGATAGATGTGCAGAGATATGGTTTCTGTGCACACAGATTTCAGTCAGATATTTATAGAATCGATAAAGTAAACATGAATCCCTTCTAAAAACAGATGCACAATAGGAATTAGCATCATATGGGTTTAAGTTATATGTAAATATAGCAGAAAAGGATGCATATATCACTGCAGGGGGAAAAAGACAGTTTGTCAGATGTAAACCTCACTACAAATTACTAGGTGACCTAAAATAGATAGGAAGACTGGCATAACTAACGCTGAACTTCCTTTAGCCTGGGAAGACAAATGAAAATGTGCACTATGAATAGTGCACTTACTGGACCTGGCCATGTCTGGGATCCCTTCCGCAGTCTCCAAACAAATCTCAAGAAAATGACAATAACATTACCCTTTGTCCCCTGATTTCACTACAATAGAGCCATATTTTCCACTTGTCAGAGTAAGTTTACAGTTATGTAACATACACCCTATGTAGGTTTTATCAGGATTATTTGCAGCTTTCTTTGGAAACTGTATATCTCAAATGTGCTGAATACACTGTTAATTCTGATCAAGCATTAATTCTTAGGTGCTACTATAATATAATTAGAGAGGCTCACTGACCCCCGTGTATTGGTTTTGGTTTTGGTTTTGGATCTGGATTAGCTTCGTGCTTCAGTTTTGGTTTTGGAAAAACCACCCTCGTGTGTTTTGGTTTTGGTTTTGGATCTGTATTTATTTTTTTTTAAAATGCTAAATTATGCTAAAATCACATAATTTATTGATCCTACATTATTATTAACCTCAATAACACTAATTTCAAGTCATTTGCAGTCAATTTTGACCACCTCACAGGTCACTATATCATTTTCATACACTTTCAAACAAAAATTGCAGCAGTTCTTGCCAGTGATAAGAAAAAGGCCATTGTCATGCCTGGGCATAAGATCAAAATCCACCTCTTATGTGTGGAATTATTTTTACACAAATCCTGACAACAGTTGTCTAGCCATTTGTAGCAATTTTAAAGCCACACTCATTAGAGGTAGGGACCTTAACGATCTAGGATCCTCATCCATGTTACGGCATTTGAAGCGAGTTCATGGAAAGCTGTTGGGAAAATAGGAAACATGTTAAAAAAATAACAGCAAGCAGTCCAGCATCATCTACCTCCCTTCTCTCATGTAGATCCCAGCACCTGCAATCTACACCCCCAACACCTTCATCATCAATATCCTCACAAGTGATGGGAATAGATGACTCCTCCACTAACCATGATTCCTCTGAACAATTATTGAGCGTCAGTTTTGCTGCTGCTGTTGCTGCTGCTGGGGGTGGATCTTCAACCCAGAAGAAGACTACTAGTAGTTTACAACAATTGACTGTTAAACAATCCTTTGCTAGAGGAAGAAAGTAAGAAAGCTGTCACCCAGTCGCAAAGCGGATCACAGACGCCATGGGGACTATGCTAGTATTAGATCTGCGTCCAATGTCCACTATTAATGCAGCTAGTTATAGACAGTTACTTGAGGTCTTCTGTCCCTATCAGGGGCGGGCTGGGCCGGGGGGCAGGGGAGCCGCCCCCCCGGAGGCAATATCGCAGGTAAAAACCTGCGATAAATGTGATGCATATGTGTGATGCGGCCACACAGGCGGCCGCATCACATGACACGTGATGCGGCCGCATCATCAATGATGCGGCCGCATCCCGTGTCATGTGATGCAGCCGCCTGTGCGGCGTGCACCAGAAAGTTTGTCAAAATGTAATTATTGGGCTACAAAATGCCATTCTACCCACTGTACACTTAACCACAGATATGGGGACAAGCGGAACTGGGCAAACTAAAGATTATATGTGACAGCCCACTGGGTTGGTGATTCACCTTCACCAGCAGGAACAGCAGCAGCATGTACCCAAGTATGTCACATTTGTCAGAGGCAGGTTCCTCTGTGTATGAGCGGCTTCACTAAGAGGCATACAGCTGACAATCTGTTACAAAAAGTAAGGGATGTCATTGCAACATGGCTAATCCTGATTGGACTCTCCTGAGGATATTAGACCTCTGATAACGACACCAATATTGTTAGAGCATTACAGCGGGGGGGAATTTTCATCACATTCCTGTTTTGCTCACACAATCAACTTGGTGTTACAGAACTTTTAAAAAATGACAATGACATGCAGGAGATGCTGTTTGTGTCCTGAAAAATTTAGAGTCATTTTCGGGATTCTGCAACAGCATGTAGGAGAATGCAGCAGCTGCAAGAAGACTAGAATTTGAGGGGAATGTACTTTAGTCCAGCGAAGTAGTCACCTGTGAAGAGAGTGCAGACACGGTTATCTTGAGTCAAGTGATTGCCTTAATTATACTGTTTGAGAAGCAGCTAGAGAAATTGAAGGATGAAATAAAACTAAGCAAATCCGCTAACTATATTGTAATTGTAGATCTAGGACTTAATTCACTTCGCCAGGATCCAAGAGCTATCAACATCTTGTAATGGCGTCTCCTCCTTTAGTTTCTCTGGCAACTGCTTCTCGGAAAAAACTTAGCTTTCCCAAGACACCCAGTGGAGATGCAGATGAGTCAGCACAACATTTTGACACTTGCTCTGCTGTAAAAAAATTGCACAAAAATCATGACAGCTCTGGCATAAAATGAACTACAAATTCCACGAGGAAGGCCATTATCAGCATTTACATCAAAGTACAAAGAGTTCTGTGATGGTGGATTCCAGCTGGGATGGATTCGTATTGTTTGAGGAAGATGTACACAATGATGAGGGTAAATATGATGACAGTGTTGATTGCAGGTGCTGAAATCTAGATAAGAGAAGGGAGATACCTTATGCTGGTATGTCTGGTAATATTTTGGGTATAATGGTATCTTAGCAATTTTATGTTTTTCTACAGTAAACTTTCAGCTATTTTTAGAGAGGTTTTTTTTCTTTAAAAAGGTACAAGCTTTTTATTTACATTTTTGTTTTCCTGACTTAAAACCAGTGAAATGTAACTGCAGATTTAGACCAAGCCAGTCAGCCCTATAGTTTATATTTCAGCAATGACTCTTAGCAATGGAGCACTCCTCTTTGTCTATTACCTATATAACACTTCTGAATTTTCCTGCAAATTAAGAAAACAAACCTGCAAGGACTTGTATATTAGTATTTCAGCAATGACAAAATTACCAAAGCAGCTCTTCTCTTTGGGTGTATATTAGACCCTACACTTATTAGTGCAAATTCAGAAAAAAAGCCTGCAAGGACTTGTAGATTAGTATTTCAGCAATGGAGCTATTCTCTTTGCCACTCTATCCTACCCCTTCTGTATCCCTCTCTCAAATGGCGCAAGTGGAGAGCGGTATTTATAGATTCCACAAATCGCAAGATCTGACGACGTCACAATGATATATAGCCTCGTTTTGTAATCCGAAATAGCGTGAAAGTACCAAGCTGACTCGACTCTGTACTCGGATCCCCAAAGTTCGGGTGGTTTTGGTTTTCAAGAAACCGAGCCTGCCCATCTCTAAATATAATACACTTATTGCATCAAGAAGATCGGGTCTAGACAACAATACACTACCATTTCTACTATAGATGTGCGCAGACCCCCTTGTTTTGGTCTTGGTACTAAAGCATCTTCCTTTTATCTGGTTTTAGGCAAATATCCTCAGGTGTTTTGGTTTTGATTCTGGATCTGGATTTCATAAAAAATTGTGAAAAACAAGTAAAATCATGTCATTTTGA
This sequence comes from Mixophyes fleayi, assembly GCF_038048845.1. Taxonomy (NCBI): domain Eukaryota; kingdom Metazoa; phylum Chordata; class Amphibia; order Anura; family Limnodynastidae; genus Mixophyes; species Mixophyes fleayi. Next base: position 205,174,009 of record NC_134404.1, read on the forward strand.
GCAGTTTTTACTACATTAGTATTTATAGCATTATTCATGTACAGTCATTTGCAGTCTATTTTATAATAATCTCTTCACAACCGTCAAAATTTTCACCGATTTTTTCCAAAGGCTGCAGTGAGCTGGCTGGCTAAAATAAGTGACAGGGTGGTTGCAAAAATACATGGTAGTTTAAAAGATACAATCCCTGTGAAACATAGTGGTACAGCAGTGGTAGATATGATGACAGTTTAATAATTAACAATTACATGATCAACATTTCTATGGTCGACACCATAATATAGACAGGGTTGGAAAGTCAACAATAATGACATCAACAGTATTATTAGGTCAACAATTGAAATGTAGACAGCATCATTAGGTTTACAATTCGAATGTAGACAGTATCATTAGGACAACTATTCAAATGAAGACAGTTTTATTAGGGCGACAATAATATCCCTCACCCTATCCCTAACGCTATACCTAACCCTAACACTAACCATATAATACTATCTACATTTGAATTGTAGACATAATAACACTGTCTACATTTGAATTGACAACCTAATAATACTGTCGACATTCAAATTGTCAACCTAATGACACTGTGGACTTTTGAATTGTCGACCTAATAATTCTGACGACCATGTGAATTGTTGACCTAATAATATTGGTGACATTTGAACTGCCAACCTAAAAGTACTGTCAGCATTCAAATTGTTGATCTAATGATACTGTCAAGTTTGAATGGTTGACCAAATAATACTGTCAACCGTGTGAATTGGCGAACTAATAATATTGTCGACATTTCAATGATCGACCTAATGTTGACTTTCTGAATGTCTATCAAATGAATGTCTAGCTGTCGACCACATACCTTTGGAAATGTGAGCATAAGTAGTAATGATGATGATTTAGACTAGAGATGGGCGGGTCCGGTTCCCCGAGAACTGAACCCACCCGAACTTTGGGTATCCGAGTACCGAGCCGAGTACTCTCCCGCCCGTTCGGAATCCAAATCGAGGCCGAACGTCATCGTGACGTCGTCGGATCTCGGGGCTCGGTTCTCGCGATACTTGAAGATTATAAATACACGCCTCCACAGCAATCCATCGCCATTTGACAGAGGGAGAGAGCAGGGTGTAGTCACAGACTGACTAGAGCAGGGACAGAGAATACAATATTCTGATTCCAATTGTGCTAACAAAAATCGCTAGAGAAGAGAGGAGGATAGAGGGTTTTTTTTATTTTTCCAATATTTAGCACTCCCCAGTGCTTTTGGGGTGTCCCCCATAATTGTGCATAAATATTTCTGGCTGTCAAAATTACTATCTGTCAGCAGTATCTTACCAAATAATTTTTAGCACTCCCCAGTGCTTTTGGGGTGTCCCCCATAATTGTGCATAAATATTTCTGGCTGTCAAAATTTTTATCTGTCAGCAGTATCTTACCAAATAATTTTTAGCACTACAAGTGCTTTGGGCTCAGAATGGATTCAAAGCAGTCCACATATGATCAGAATGAGCAACCAGGTTCTGTCACCAGTCCTGATGTTAGTGTTCCCAGTACGTCATCTGGGCAAGGCGATGTCAAACTACAGAGTGTTTCGAAATCAGTCCAAAAAACCAAAACAATTTTTTTTTTACTGTGTTGAAGCAAATAAGAAGTGTTACTGAGCAAAAGTTAAGTGCCGATAAAAAAAAAATTGCCAGCATGCCATTCTACACACGCAGTGGCAAAGAGAGAATGAGGCCTTCACCTTTGGCTATTAGTGGCAGATCCCAAAAAGTTACCGAGCCTACAATTGGTGCACAACTACTGTTACGCGTCAAAGCCGAGCTGCAAGATAACAGTAAGGCATTAGAGGAGAGTACATCCACCAGTGGTATGTCTAATCGTGAGCATTCTGTTAGTGATAGTGTACCCATAAAGAAGGTTCCTTTCAGCAGTTCTGCTGATGTGTGCCTTAGCCCGAGTGTAGCCGGTGATACACAAATTGAGGATGCCACTTTTGAAATAGAAGAGGATGAGGGGGAGATTTGTGGAGGTGATGAGGGCGCTAATGAGGATGTTGATGATTATGATGCAGACAGATACCAAATTGCATTTCTCAATTTCTATTTATATTCTAGATTATATAACGGCTGAATAGTTTTCTATTTTACTCCTAGTGGAGAGGGTATCTGATGCAGACAGATACCAAACTGCCTTTGTCCATTTCTTTGTATATTTGAATTTCTAGTTCCACAGTCTGTGCAGGCTGCTTTTTTTATATTCAACTACAAGTGGAGGGCGGGGGGGGGCATAGATAGCTACCAAACTACCGTGGTCCATTTAATTTTACTTTCTAGTTCCACGGTCTGTGCAGGCTGCTTTTTTTATATTCAACTACAAGTGGAGGGCGGGGGGGGGGGCATAGATAGCCACCAAACTACCTTGGTCCATTCAATTCTACTTTCTAGTTCCACAGTCTGTGCAGGCTGATTTTTGTATGTTCAACTACAAGTGGAGGGCGAGGGGGGGGGCATAGACAGCCACCAAACTGCCGTGGTCCATTTAATTTTACTTTCTAGTTCCACAGTCTGTGCAGGCTGCTTTTTTTTATATTCAACTACAAGTGGAGGGCGGGGGGCGGGGGCATTGATAGCCACCAAACTACCTTGGTCCATTTAATTCTACTTTCTAGTTCCACAGTCTGTGCAGGCTGCTTTTTTTATATTCAACTACAAGTGGAGGGTGTAATATACACCCAAAGACGTTGGCTACATTGCCAATAATCAAAGATGGAGGAGGTAGACAACCAGGTTTGTCTGTATAATTTGCAGACAAGTGTTCGAATTAAGGACGGCCTACCAGGGATTAAACTGTTTTTTTCATAATTTATTAGCTGTAGAATTACCTCACTTATCTAAGAAACTGGTGGAGCACTAAATTAGGTTATTTTAGACCAATTTTTTTTTTTTTTTTTCAAAAATAGCAAAACAAAACCAAAACCAAAACACGCAAGGGCGGTTTTGCAAAACCAAAACCAAAACACGAAGGTAATCCAGATCCAAAAACAAAACCAAAACACGGGGGTCAGTGACCATCTCTAATTTAGACATAGAAATTAAGGATGCTACTTTGGAACTTGCTATTGTGCAACAGAATGAGGGGGATAATTGTGGATCTGAAAATGTTACAATGTGTGTTGCACTTGAACAAATTATGAAGAGAATGATGAATGTGTCCAAGTAAGTCAATCACCAGTGGTACCACCTCATGTCTATGATAAGTGCATTATCATGCCTGGCAAAAGACCAAAAAACCCACCTCTTGTGTGTGGAAATTTTTTTCTCCCAACACCGGCAACGTTTGTCAAGGCATTTGTAGCTTTTGTGACACCACTATAAGTAGCGATAGACACCTGCTACGTTCATCATCATCATCATCATTTATTTATGTAGTGTCAACATATTCTGTAGCACTTTACAATTGGGAACAAACACAGTAATAAAAATATACTGGGTAATAGAGACAGACAGAGAGGTAAGAAGGCCCTGCATGCAGCCTTACAATCTCCCTGTTATGTTATTTGCAGCAAGTTCATTCAAGTAGTTTATCAAAAGGTGGAAAATCATGTACAGTAATACGCAATCCAGCGTTAGCTAGCAGCAGAATGGATATCATGATTATTAATTAGTACATAGTCCAGAATCCTGTTTTCAAATGCAAATTGACTCACCTAGTGCAATCCATGATTCCAAAGAGGCATTCTTGCTGCTGCTGCTGCTGCTTGGGGTGAAACTTCTATACAGAAGGGGACCAAGAAGAGTAAGCACAGGTTTAAACAAAAATTGTTGGGAAGCTGTTAGGATCCCCTCCAGCCGGCACAACACAACCCGGAATCTACTCCGCCAGTCAGGTGTTCACTGGAGCCCCTGATGGTGGGGACAGACTGGGCCGCAGACTGACAGAGGGTCGTGAAGTGCGTACCAGCTGGGGAGAACCCAGGCCAGAGGAGTCAGGTCCACGCAGAGGTCAAGGGCCGGCAGCAGACAACGGTATCGATGAACAAGCTGAGGTCAGGGGTCACAGGCAAATATCAGAACGGGTAAACAGGCCAAAGATCAGGGTCACAGGAAACACGAGCAAGGTCCAAATCAAAGCCAAGGGTCATACACGGGGAGTCAAATAGAGATATCAGGATACAGGATAGGAACTAGCAGGTCAGCAGACTGGAACACAGAAGCTATAACCGGCAATGAGGTGGCAGACCTCATTGCCTTAAATACTTGAGACAGCCAATCAGGGCCTGGCTCAGATAGAAACCAGCCCCCTAACTTCATTAACCCGCAGGCTAGTAATTCTGTAGAGCGCATGCGCCCGGCTTCTCAATGCCGGGACGCAGCGCTGGAGCGTCTAGTCGTTGCCCCAGCAACAGCCGGGACATGAGAGGAAGTGACGTCCCGGTCGCCATAGCGACGGCCGGGACGCAGGTGAGTGAGTCGCGGCGGCTGGGCACCGCCGCGGCTCGTAACAGTACGCCCCCCTTGAGGAGGGGTCGAGGGACCCCGACATCCAGGTTTTCTTGGGAACCTCCTGAAGAATTCCTTCAATTGTTTAGGAGCATGGAGTTGTCTTCGCGGAAGCCAAGATTGCTCTTCTACTCCGCGGTTCCTCCACTGCACCAGGAAGTGCACCTGTCCTTGCACTTTTTTGGAATCTAAAATCCTTTGAACCACATATCTTAGTGGCTTACTCGAACTTCCCCCAGGCACAGTTGAGGATTGACTAGGATACAATACCGGCTTCAACAATGAGCAATGAAATGTGTTCGGAATTTTTAGTGAACTAGAAATCTTCAATCTAAAAGCTACCGGATTGATCTGTTTGGTAATCATGAACGGCCCAATAAATTTAGGCTCTAGTTTTTTACAAGGCTGTCTGAGCCTAAGATTTCTAGTTGATAGCCATACTTTCTGGCCCACTTTGAATGGGCAGGTGGTACGGTGGCGATCCGAAAAATTTTTGGCCGACAATGAGGATTTTTTCAAGGAGGACTGAACCTTCCCCCAAATTACTTTCAGATCAGCAGCTGTGGAATGAATCTCCGGAATACCAGCAGATTTGAGAGAGTACAGAGAATTAGACCTGGGATGGAAACCAAAGTTACAGTAGAACGGAGAAGTTTGAGTAGATGAGTGAGATGAGTTATTGTAGGCAAACTCTGCCCAAGGCAGCAAAGATGACCAGTTGTCATGGAATTCTGAGGAGTAACATCGGAGGAACTGTTCAAGTGCTTGGTTAACCCTTTCAGTTTGCCCGTTAGACTGAGGGTGGTATGCAGATGACAGACTGATCCGGATTCCGAGGAGGGTGCAGAAGGATTTCCAGAATTGTGCTATGAATTGCGAACCACGATCAGAAACAATATCGGAAGGAAGTCCATGGAGCCGGAAAACATGTTGTATGAAGAGAATGGCCAGATCTCGAGCTGTAGGAAGCCTGGTGTCACTCACCGTACCGTGAGTGCCTCTTCCCGGACATTTAGGAACCGTGGCCGTCCTCCATCCTGAGGGTCTGCGCATGCGCAGCCCTTTCCTATACTTCTGTGTATGTCCCTTTAACTCAATTGGCAGATCAGGCAACACTCCCTATATTAAGCACCTGTGGTCAACACCACGGTGCCTGATCTTGGAGTCTCATTCCCTATGAGTCTCTGAAGGTGTTCCTGTATTCCTCGTGTTTTCAGCGCTGCTGATTCCTGTGGTTTCCAAACCACTTCTACCTCTGTGGTTTCCAAACCACTTCTACTACTGTGGTTCCCATACCACTTCTACCATCAACTGTATCATCGTGACTGTTTGCTGATTCCTATCCGCTGCCTCCGTGCACTACAGTCTTCCAAACCACTTCAACGCTATTTCATATCATTGTGACTGTTTGCTGATTCCTATCCGCTGCCTCCATGCACTTCAGTCCTCTAATCCACTTCATCGCTATTATATTTCACTGTGACTGTTTGCTGGTTCCTACCCGCTGCCTTTGTGCACTCCAACCGTTACTTTACATCCACTCACCTGTTCCTCATCAAGTCAGTGAGCTGATTCCTATCCGCTGCCTCCGTGCACTACAAGCCTTCAGCCTGCAACTCGCCTGTGTTCATTATCCTGACTGTTAGCTGTTGTCTATCCGCTGCTTCCGTGCACTACAGCCTCCAGCCTACAACTCGCCTGCGTTCATCATTGGGATTGTTAGCTGATGTCTACCCGCTGCTTCCGTGCACTACAGCCTCCAGCCTACAACTCGCCTGTGTTCATCATCGTGACAAGTTAGCTGATTCCTATCCGCTGCTCCTGTGCACTGCAGTCTCTTCTCAGCTCTTCTGTGTTTCCTCGAGACTGCTGCTCTCATTGCCATTTGCTACTCTCCGTGATCAACAGCTCCTGGTCTGCTCTGCTATCCCGTGTGCCATCGCTACTGACAACTATTGGTTGCTACTGGTTACCTCCGTGTACCGCAGAGCCCTGCTGCTGCTGACCACGCTATCATCCATCTACTGCTGATCCGCTCTCCACGCCTTCACGTGTCCCGCAGGTCCACCCTCCTGTCTGCATTGGATTTATATTTCATCTACTACTCCTCTGCTGGATCATCTCCACTCTCCTGGGTTCTGCGTGAGTCCAGTTCCACGTGTTATTGATTCCTGTGGATTCGTGTCCCTGTTGGTCTACTTATCTGTGCGCTGCACCTACTGACCGCTGCCTCAGGTATCCTGGGACTTCTCATCCAGCCGGCCTCCTGCCGCTCAGGTATCCCTGCACTCCTATTTGACTACCTGCTTCTGAACCACGGTATGCATACTTCTCATTGACTGTGCTGGTGTATTGCATATCTTGCTGGACTGTGTTGGTTCTCCTCTGGAGTCTGCTATACGCTGAGTCTATTGCCATCATTGACTGTGTTAACTTGTGCTGGACTGCTTCAAGAGACTTCCTATATTTGCAGACCTGTTCAGTCATTTATATATATATTGTGCATGTTACAGTGGATCGTATATAAGGTGCCTGTGTATATCCTGTGTTGCAGTCTCTCCCCGTGCCCCCCCTCACATATATATTCAGTGGTACAACTTGCTAGTAGCAGACCACTGATCCCTGTTTCCGGTATCACCTGTTCTAGTATCCTCTCACATAGCAGTGGTACAACTTGCTATCGCAGACCACTGACTCCCCGGATACCTCCACTTGGATTCCATTCCTTCACTCAGACAGCGGTACAACTTGCTATCCGCAGACCGCTGACTCTCATCACTTCCTCGTTTCTGTTGGACATTCCTCCTCACTATAGCAGTGGTACAACTTGCTATCGCAGACCACTGACTACCTACACGTGTCCTTGTCCTACAGTTCCTCGTGTACTATTACCTCCATATTACCAGTGCTGCTAGTCATAGACTTTCCTGAGCATCTCATCATCTGCTGTTTCCTGTTCCGTGATCACCCCGCTACCAGAGTACCCTGTTACCATCTACATTGCTCTGGTAAGCCTACCACCTGGTGATCCCTGGGTAAAGACTCCTAGTGCCCGTGACAGTAAGATCAGGCCATGACAGACCCAGATACGGAACCTACAGCCAAAGAGATGCTGCAGCATCTGGTCAGCCGTGTAGAGCAACAGGATGCCCGCCAACAGCTGTTACTTCAGTGTTATCAATCGTTAACCTCCCAAGGAACATCTGGACAGACAGTGACAGCTACTACTGAGGCTCCTGTGCTTTCCTCCGTTTCCCCAGTGCCATCCCAGGTGTCTACAGCTTCTACGCTTCACCTGCCTACTCCGTCAAAGTACGATGGGGACCCCAAAACTTGTAGGGGTTTCCTTAACCAATGTTCAGTCCATTTTGAGCTCCAACCTCAAAATTTTTCTACCCATCGTTCCAGAGTGGCCTATCTTATCTCTTTGTTTTCTGGACAAGCCCTGGCTTGGGCCTCCCCTCTGTGGGAAAGAAACGACCCAATATTGCAAGATAGTGCCAAATTCATTGCTACATTTCGAAGTGTGTTCGATGAACCAGGTCGTGTGACCTCCGCTGCTTCCAGCATCCTCCGTCTGCGACAAGGATCTCATACAGTAGGACAGTACGTCATTCAATTTAGGATCTTAGCCTCTGAACTTCAGTGGAACACTGAAGCTCTAGTTGCCGCCTTCTGGCAGGGGCTCTCCGATAAAATTAAAGATGCACTGACTACCCAGGAGCTTCCTTCGTCACTTGAAGATCTGATCTCTCTTTGCCATCGTGTTGATATGAGATTTCGTGAAAGAGAGGCTGAGAAAACAACTTCGGCTAAAACACCTCTTCGTTCTAACCCTCAATTTCGTCCAGTTTCACCCTCTGTGATTCCCATGGAGATAGGACGTTCCAAATTATCTTCAGAGGAGAGGAAACGAAGAGTAAAGAATAGACTCTGTATCTATTGTGCCGATTCCACTCATATGCTCAGCTCTTGCCCTAAGAGATCGGGAAATGCCAGGCCCTAACTAGTTCTGGAGAGGTGAAGTTAGGGTCCCTGGAGTCCTCTCCATCTTCCATGAAATCTAAAGTCTGTGCCTTTGACGTTACGATTTCCTGTGCTACCAAAACCTTTGAGTCACAGGCATTGATTGATTCCGGAGCAGCAGGAAATTTTATTTCCAAATCATTAGTAAATCAATGGTCTCTACCTGTGATTACCTTAAAAACACCCATTACTGTGACGGCTATAGATGGATCACGTCTCATCAACGGTCTCATCACTCAGAGTACGTCTCCAGTAACCCTTCAGATTGGTGCCCTGCATCATGAAGAAATATCGTTTTTAATCCTTCCTGTTACGACAAGTCCAATTGTCTTAGGCCTTCCATGGCTTCAGTGTCACTCTCCCCAGATTGACTGGCGCACCCCTCAAGTCACGTCTTGGGGGTCTGAATGTCACCATCGTTGCCTTTCCCAAGTCATTCCTCTCAAAGTACAGCAATCTTCCATCTCATCTACCTCACCGGGACTCCCTCCTCAATATGCTTCATTTACCGATGTTTTTGATAAAGCTCAGTCTGAACGTCTTCCTCCTCATCGTTCTTGGGATTGTCCGATCGATCTTCTACCTGGCAAGACTCCACCCAGGGGCCGGGTCTATCCACTCTCGTTACCTGAAACTCAAGCTACATCTGAGTATATACAGGAGAACCTCCAGCGTGGGTTTATTCGACCTTCCACCTCTCCCGCTGGAGCTGGGTTCTTCTTCGTTAAAAAGAAGGATGGATCTTTACGCCCTTGCATAGATTTTCGTGGACTCAATGCCATTACTATCAAGAATCGGTACCCCATTCCGCTGATCACTGAGCTATTCGATCGCATCAAGGGAGCCCGTATCTTTACTAAGTTGGATCTTCGTGGTGCCTACAATTTAAACAGAATTCGTTCCGGTGACGAATGGAAGACAGCGTTTAACACCAGAGACGGGCATTACGAATATCTGGTAATGCCTTTCGGGCTGTGTAATGCCCCCGCTGTTTTTCAAGGATTCATTAATGAGATCTTCCGGGACTTATTATATGTATGTGTCGTCGTCTACCTGGACGACATATTGATCTTTTCACAGGACCTGCCTTCTCACCACCAACATGTGGCAGAAGTCCTTTCCAGGCTACGGAAAAATTCATTGTTCTGTAAATTAGAAAAATGTTCATTCGAATTACCCCAGATTCCATTCTTGGGGTATATAGTTTCCGGAGTTGGCCTGAAAATGGATCCCGACAAGGTGAATGCTGTACTACATTGGCCCCAGCCAACTACTCTTCGTGCCATCCAGCGTTTTTTAGGTTTTGCCAATTACTATAGACGCTTCATTCAAGACTTTTCTTCCATTGCATCTCCTATTGTGGCCTTGACTAGGAAGGGGGCTAATCCTAAGCAATGGTCACCTGAGGCTCTTCAAGCCTTCCAAATACTAAAAGAGTCCTTCTCTTCGGCTCCAATCCTTCGACAGCCTGATGTGACACGCCCCTTCTTCCTGGAAGTAGATGCCTCTAATGTGGGCTTAGGAGCTATTCTCTCCCAACGCTCGGAACAGCAAAAATTTCATCCTTGTGCCTTTTATTCTCGGGGTCTCCTGCCCGCAGAGAAGAATTATACTATCGGAGACAAGGAGTTACTGGCTATCAAAGCTGCATTAGAGGAATGGAGATACTTACTGGAAGGAGCTCGCCATCCGGTGACGATCTTCACAGATCATAAGAACTTGTCATATCTCCAGTCTGCCCAGTGCTTGAACCCTCGTCAAGCAAGATGGTCTCTTTTCTTTTCCCGTTTTGAATTAATAATAACCTTCAAACCAGCTGCCAAGAACAAAAAAGCTGACGCTTTATCTAGAGCTTTTATGACGTCCTCTGATATAGAAGAGGTTTCCAACCATACCATTCTAGACCCCAAATGTATCTCACTGGCTGCTTCATCCACCAAAACGCTACCATTTGGGAAGACCCTCGTGCCTCCTACTCTAAGGAGGAAAATCCTTTTGTGGTTCCATGCCTCTCGTTTTTCTGGGCACGCCGGTGAACACAAGACCTTTGAGATTCTCTCTCGAAGTTACTGGTGGCCTTCAATGAGGAGAGACGTCAAAGAGTTCATTGCTTCCTGTGAGCTATGTTCCCAGTTTAAATCCTCCCGCAGAACTCCAGCAGGGTTGCTGCGACCACTACCCATTCCGTCCAAACCGTGGACCCATATTAGTATGGATTTCGTTACTGACTTACCACCTAGTAAGAATCATAACACTATTTGGGTGGTGGTGGACAGATTTTCGAAGATGGCTCATTTCATTCCTCTGGCTGGTTTGCCTTCCTCATCCATTCTGGCTGAACATTTCATTAAAGAGATCTTCCGTATTCATGGATGTCCGTCTGAGATTGTGTCGGATAGAGGAGTACAATTCGTTTCCAGATTCTGGCGAGCCCTTTGTAAAACCTTGGGCATACGATTAGCACTCTCATCTTCTTACCATCCGCAATCTAACGGACAAACTGAACGTGTCAATCAAGATCTTGAGACTTTTATAAGGATGTTCTCATCAGCCAATCAAGACAACTGGGTAGAGTTGCTCCCTTGGGCTGAATTCGCCCATAACAACATGTATCATGAGTCATCATCCAAAACTCCATTTTTTGTGGTCTACGGTCACCATCCGTCTTTTCCGGAATTTCCTGCCCTCCCGCCCACCCAAGTTCCTGCGGTGGAGATTGCTTGTCAGACCTTTAAAAATATCTGGTCTCAGGTCAAAACCTGTTTAAAGAAGTCATCTATCAAATATAAATCTTTCGCAGATAAGAAGAGGCGGGCTATTCCACCACTAAAAATTGGAGATCGTGTCTGGTTATCTACTAAAAACATTCGTTTGAAGGTTCCATCTATGAAATTCGCTCCTCGTTTTATTGGTCCATATAGGATCATTCAAGTAATCAATCCAGTATGTGTGAAACTTCTTCTTCCTAAGAATCTTCGGATTTCCAATGCCTTCCATGTGTCTTTACTCAAACCTCTTATCATCAACCGTTTCTCAACTCCTCCCTCAGCTCCGCAGCCAGTTCAAGTTCATCAGGAGGAGGATTTCGAGATTACTGAGGTATTGGATGCAAAAATTTCGCGAGGAGTCCTCCGTTTCCTCGTTCATTGGAAGGGCTTTGGTCCTGAGGAGCGCTCTTGGATCAAAGCTGAAGATCTTAATGCTCCTGCCCTTTTGAAGAAGTTCTACTCCAAAAATCCGGACAAGCCCGGTTCCAGGCGTTCTGTGCACACCTTTAAAAGGGGGGGTACTGTCACTCACCGTACCGTGAGTGCCTCTTCCCAGACATTTAGGAACCGTGGCCGTCCTCCATCCTGAGGGTCTGCGCATGCGCAGCCCTTTCCTATACTTCTGTGTATGTCCCTTTAACTCAATTGGCAGATCAGGCAACACTCCCTATATTAAGCACCTGTGGTCAACACCACGGTGCCTGATCTTGGAGTCTCATTCCCTATGAGTCTCTGAAGGTGTTCCTGTATTCCTCGTGTTTTCAGCGCTGCTGATTCCTGTGGTTTCCAAACCACTTCTACCTCTGTGGTTTCCAAACCACTTCTACTACTGTGGTTCCCATACCACTTCTACCATCAACTGTATCATCGTGACTGTTTGCTGATTCCTATCCGCTGCCTCCGTGCACTACAGTCTTCCAAACCACTTCAACGCTATTTCATATCATTGTGACTGTTTGCTGATTCCTATCCGCTGCCTCCATGCACTTCAGTCCTCTAATCCACTTCATCGCTATTATATTTCACTGTGACTGTTTGCTGGTTCCTACCCGCTGCCTTTGTGCACTCCAACCGTTACTTTACATCCACTCACCTGTTCCTCATCAAGTCAGTGAGCTGATTCCTATCCGCTGCCTCCGTGCACTACAAGCCTTCAGCCTGCAACTCGCCTGTGTTCATTATCCTGACTGTTAGCTGTTGTCTATCCGCTGCTTCCGTGCACTACAGCCTCCAGCCTACAACTCGCCTGCGTTCATCATCGGGATTGTTAGCTGATGTCTACCCGCTGCTTCCGTGCACTACAGCCTCCAGCCTACAACTCGCCTGTGTTCATCATCGTGACAAGTTAGCTGATTCCTATCCGCTGCTCCTGTGCACTGCAGTCTCTTCTCAGCTCTTCTGTGTTTCCTCGAGACTGCTGCTCTCATTGCCATTTGCTACTCTCCGTGATCAACAGCTCCTGGTCTGCTCTGCTATCCCGTGTGCCATCGCTACTGACAACTATTGGTTGCTACTGGTTACCTCCGTGTACCGCAGAGCCCTGCTGCTGCTGACCACGCTATCATCCATCTACTGCTGATCCGCTCTCCACGCCTTCACGTGTCCCGCAGGTCCACCCTCCTGTCTGCATTGGATTTATATTTCATCTACTACTCCTCTGCTGGATCATCTCCACTCTCCTGGGTTCTGCGTGAGTCCAGTTCCACGTGTTATTGATTCCTGTGGATTTGTGTCCCTGTTGGTCTACTTATCTGTGCGCTGCACCTACTGACCGCTGCCTCAGGTATCCTGGGACTTCTCATCCAGCCGGCCTCCTGCCGCTCAGGTATCCCTGCACTCCTATTTGACTACCTGCTTCTGAACCACGGTATGCATACTTCTCATTGACTGTGCTGGTGTATTGCATATCTTGCTGGACTGTGTTGGTTCTCCTCTGGAGTCTGCTATACGCTGAGTCTATTGCCATCATTGACTGTGTTAACTTGTGCTGGACTGCTTCAAGAGACTTCCTATATTTGCAGACCTGTTCAGTCATTTATATATATATTGTGCATGTTACAGTGGATCGTATATAAGGTGCCTGTGTATATCCTGTGTTGCAGTCTCTCCCCGTGCCCCCCCTCACATATATATTCAGTGGTACAACTTGCTAGTAGCAGACCACTGATCCCTGTTTCCGGTATCACCTGTTCTAGTATCCTCTCACATAGCAGTGGTACAACTTGCTATCGCAGACCACTGACTCCCCGGATACCTCCACTTGGATTCCATTCCTTCACTCAGACAGCGGTACAACTTGCTATCCGCAGACCGCTGACTCTCATCACTTCCTCGTTTCTGTTGGACATTCCTCCTCACTATAGCAGTGGTACAACTTGCTATCGCAGACCACTGACTACCTACACGTGTCCTTGTCCTACAGTTCCTCGTGTACTATTACCTCCATATTACCAGTGCTGCTAGTCATAGACTTTCCTGAGCATCTCATCATCTGCTGTTTCCTGTTCCGTGATCACCCCGCTACCAGAGTACCCTGTTACCATCTACATTGCTCTGGTAAGCCTACCACCTGGTGATCCCTGGGTAAAGACTCCTAGTGCCCGTGACACCTGGTTAATGGGATGAAATGTGCCATTTTACTGAACTGGTCCACCACAACCCAAATAGTATTATGTCCTGCAGAAGGTGGCAAATCAACAATAAAATCCATGGACAAATGTGTCCAAGGTTTTGCAGGAATGGGCAATGGAAGCAATTGACCCACCGGGCGAGTCCTGGGGACTTTGTTCCTGGCACAAATTTCACACGAGAGGACATGACTCTTGACGTCAGCGGACAAGGATGGCCACCAGACCGTACGGGAAAGGATCTCCAGCGTCTTATAAACTCCAGGGTGTCCAGCAGACCTACTATTATGCGCCTCTGCAAGAACCGCCTTCCTTAGATGGACTGGAACAAAAAGACGTTGTTCCGGAGTAGTATCCGGGGCTAATTTCTGGAATCTCTGAAGCGTGATACTCAGATCTTGGGTTAGTCCAACATGGATTATGGAAGGAGGAATAATAGGCTCTGGGTTCGAAACTGGAACGTGGTGTGCCAAGAAACTTCTGGACAGAGCATCTGCCCGGACATTTTTGGAACCCGGTCGATAGGTAATCAGGAAATTGAACCGAGTAAAGAATAACGACCAACGGGCCTGTCTGGGATTTAGACGTTTGGCCGATTGTATATATTGCAAGTTCTTGTGGTCGGTAATGACAGAGATCTGATGTGGAGCACCCTCCAGCCAATGTCGCCACTCCTCGAAGGCCCATTTGATTGCCAACAGTTCCCTATTCCCGACATCATAGTTGGCTTCTGCTGAAGAGAACTGGCGGGAGAAATAGGCACACGGGTGTAGACGAGTAGTATGAGGGTCCTTCTGTGATAGTATAGCCCCAGCACCGACGTCAGAGGCGTCGACCTCAAGAACAAATGCTTTAGCTGGATCCGGGTGTCTAAGGACCTGAGCGGCGACAAAGGCTTTTTTTAGGCTTTCGAATGAGGCTACTGCTTGAGGCGACCAATTAGTTGGATCCATTCCTTTACGGGTTAGGGCGACAATGGGAGCCACGATGTCCGCAAAACCTGGAATGAACCTTCTATAATAATTGGAGAAGCCCAGAAACCTCTGCACCGCCTTAAGGTTGTTTGGTTGCACCCAATCTAGAATAGCCTGAACCTTAGTTGGATCCATGGAGAATCCCTCAGAAGAGATTATGTAACCTAAAAAGGATACTTTCTGCACCTCGAACTCACACTTTTCCAGTTTGGCGTAAAGGTGGTTCTCTCGCAGTCTTCGTAGAACTTGTTTAACGTGATTCTGATGTACAGACAGAGATCTGGAATAGATGAGGATATCATCTAAATAGACGACCACGAAACTACCAAGAAAGTCCCGAAGAACCTCATTGATTAAGTCCTGGAATACTGCAGGTGCATTGCTAAGACCGAACGGCATGACCAAGTATTCATAATGGCCAGAGTGCGTATTGAATGCCGTCTTCCACTCGTCTCCCTTCTTGATACGGATGAGGTTATACGCTCCACGAAGATCGATTTTTGAGAAGACAGTAGCACCTCTCAGCTGATCAAATAATACGGAGATGAGCGGAAGGGGGTAGGTATTTTTGATTGTAATAAGATTCAATCCCCGGTAATCAATACAAGGTCTTAGTCCTCCGTCCTTTTTGGATACAAAGAAGCATCCCGCTCCTACGGGAGATTTAGATGGCCTGATGAAGCCCTTCTCCAGATTTTCTTCAATGTATTCCTGCATGGACTTGGTCTCCGGACCAGAGAGAGAGTACAGGCGACCCTTAGGCAACTTGGAGCCAGGAATAAGCTCGATGGCACAGTCAAAGTCACGGTGAGGTGGTAAGGTGTCAGCAGCTTTCTTGGAGAACACATCCCAGAACTCATGATATTGTGAGGGAAGCTGCTCCGGAATAGACTGAATTACCCGCAGGGGCAGTGACAAGCAAGACATGCCATGGGTGGCCCAAGATCAAGGGAACTGATGAACAATCGATAAGAAAGAAGGTTATTGACTCTGAATGGAGAGCTCCGATTTTTAATTGTAGTGGCGAGGTCTCCCAGGAAATTTTGCCACCAGGCAACGGACCTCCATCTAATCCACAGACAGTAATAGCGGACTTGAGTTTTACCATCGGTATTTTAGCAGCGCGGGCGAACCCGATGTCCAGGAAGTTGCCTGCAGCTCCACTGTCAATGAAGGCGGACAGGTCCATTGAACGAGCACTAAACATGAGCTGTGCAGGGATCAATACGGTGTTTTTCGGGGAGACAATCTGCAGACCTAGGTGAACTTTCCCCTCGTTCCCTAGGCATGCTCTTTTCCCGGCTTATTCGGGCAGGAACGGGAGAAGTGGCCTTTTGTGCCGCAATAGAGACATAGGCCCTGTGATCTTCTCTTGTCTCTTTCCTCAGGGGAGAGACAATACGCCCCCAATTGCATGGGTTCCTCACCATCCGTGGGAACAGGAATGAAGCCGGATAGAGGTGATGATGTCTCCTTTTCGATTTTCCGCTCTTTAAATCTCCTGTCGATTTTAATGGAGAGGTGCATCAGATCTTCCAGAGAGGTAGGAGATGGGTACTGCACCAAAGAGTCTTTGACCTGTTCCGACAGGCCAAGACGGAACTGACTCCGCAAGGCAGGATCATTCCATCCACTATCAGGTGACCATCTACGGAATTCAGCGCAGTATTCCTCTGCCGAGCGCCGGCCTTTTTTCAAGGCCCGTAGATGAGTTTCAGCGGAGGCAGTACGGTCCGGGTCGTCATATAGTAGACCTAACGCCTCGAAGAAAGCGTCTACTGACTGCATGGCAGGACTGGTCTGCGGCAAGGAAAACGCCCAGGACTGGGGGTCACCCTGTAGAAGGGAAATGATAATCCCGACTCTTTGCTGCTCTGACCCGGAGGAGCGGGGTCTCAATCGGTAATAGAGCTTGCAGCTCTCCCTGAAATTCCGAAACAGGGACCTATTTCCAGAGAAGCGATCCGGCAAGTTCATCTTAGGTTCACAGACGGAACTTGGAGTGGGTTGTGACACTTTTGCGGCTTCTTCTTGAACAGACAGACGCTCAGCCAATCCCTGGATCATCTGATATAAGGACTCAACACGGGCTGCTAGAGCTTGTGCCGGAGACGGTGAGGATCCACTTGCATCCATTCCAACCTCGTCTCCGTGAGTGGGCCGGTTATAATGTTAGGATCCCCTCCAGCCGGCACAACACAACCCGGAATCTACTCCGCCAGTCAGGTGTTCACTGGAGCCCCTGATGGTGGGGACAGACTGGGCCGCAGACTGACAGAGGGTCGTGAAGTGCGTACCAGCTGGGGAGAACCCAGGCCAGAGGAGTCAGGTCCACGCAGAGGTCAAGGGCCGGCAGCAGACAACGGTATCGATGAACAAGCTGAGGTCAGGGGTCACAGGCAAATATCAGAACGGGTAAACAGGCCAAAGATCAGGGTCACAGGAAACACGAGCAAGGTCCAAATCAAAGCCAAGGGTCATACACGGGGAGTCAAATAGAGATATCAGGATACAGGACAGGAACTAGCAGGTCAGCAGACTGGAACACAGAAGCTATAACCGGCAATGAGGTGGCAGACCTCATTGCCTTAAATACTTGAGACAGCCAATCAGGGCCTGGCTCAGATAGAAACCAGCCCCCTAACTTCATTAACCCGCAGGCTAGTAATTCTGTAGAGCGCATGCGCCCGGCTTCTCAATGCCGGGACGCAGCGCTGGAGCGTCTAGTCGTTGCCCCGGCAACAGCCGGGACATGAGAGGAAGTGACGTCCCGGTCGCCATAGCGACGGCCGGGACGCAGGTCAGTGAGTCGCGACGGCTGGGCACCGCCGCGGCTCGTAACAGAAGCAAGCGTTTGCAAGAAGAACTAACTATGAGTATGCACAGTGGATCAATAAAACAATGACGGCTATGTTAGCAGTGGAAGTGTATCTAATTTCTGCTGTCAATGCATAAGGTTTTAGCCGATTAGTTGAGGTCATATGTCCACGCTAATAAATTCCATCTCAATTCCATTTCTCCCAAACATCAGTTCCTCAGCTGTTTCAAGAGGTGAAACAAAATGTCATTCAGTCCCTAGAAAATGCCATTGTACCGACTATTCATTTAACTACGGATATGTAGACAAGTGATACTGGTCAAACAAAAGATTATGTGACCTTGACAACCCATTGGGTAGGTGTATCGCCTTCACTAGGAGCACTCATACTTTCAGCATAGTAGAGCTAGCACACAATGCCAGGTCATTCACAGCACCCTGTCATTTGGCCACTTACAGATGTGATACTACCACTCACACAATTGCTTTCAATTTGAAAAACTTGGGATTTTAAAATAAATATATATAAACTGTATATATTTGGGATGTGCTTCTCACAGGCAAACAGCACCCTGTTTTTCGTCCACTAAATAGTTCATATGTGACTGATACAGCCCCTCACACAATTGCTTTCAGATTGAAACACTTGGGACTTTAAGAGCAAAATATATATATTGTTTTGGGATGTGCTACTCAGTCAAACAGCACCTGTTTTTTTCTTCATTAAATAATTTAGATGTCACTGATACTGATCCTTGCACAACTGCCTTCAGATTGAAACACCTTGGGCCTGATTCATTAAGGAAAGTAAAGCAAAAAAAGGAGTACACTTTTGTGAGGACAAATTATGTTACAATGCAAGGGGGTGCAAATTAGTTTATTAATTAGCACATAAGTTAAATACTAGCTGTTTTTTCATAGCACAAAACACTTGATAGTTTTATTTTTACATTGAATTTTAAAGATAATCTAAGACATGCCCTAACCCAACTGTAAATCTGTCCCCACATTTTAAGTTTACCTTCCCCTCCAATGCAACATGGTTTTGCCAAGAATGTCATTAGCCCACTCATAAATAGTTTACTAATATACTATTACTACCGGTAGCCACTGCTTGTCTACTCTTCAGCCTCTCACACCCATTTTATCAGTACACAATTCCAACAGACTGATCTGTGAATACACTCTTAAGATTTACCTCTACAATCCACTTTATGAACACACAATTGCAGTAAGCGTCCTACCCGTATGCTATCGCTTCTAAACTGGCAGCTGAGAACAAGAGAGAGGTCTATATATATATAGCAGATATCCATCTAAAACTCATGAGTTTTACTGGACATCACATTTTTCCTCGTTTTCAGATCTGAATTTGGCGTGATAAACCGATTCATGACTCTGTTCAACTCAGTACGCCAAAATTTGTATCTGTCAGATTTCTCGAATCTGAACCTCTCCTTTAATATCTATATGCCTAATTTCCAGTAACAGGTTTTTAATGTTTGTAAATATCACAGTGGAAATATCCCTATTTTTAAATATCCCTTACATTAAATGCAATGCTCACTGTCTATTTTTGCTGTATATGGCTTATAAAATGAATATTTTAAAAAATAAAAATAAATGATGTCCAAGTACAGTAAACAGGACGGTACATTGGGACAGTACTGCAGCTAAGATGCATATGTTCAGCAGTGAAGTGTCCCTGGAATTTATTTTACATTGCTATGCAATACAAAAGGTAAAATACTTCAAATAATTTATATATAGACTGTATTTATTGTGAAAAAATCACTGGGAAGATTATAGATGGTCTGTATGCAGAGTTGTATTAAGGGAGGGGGGCACATGGAGAATGTGCCCTGGCCTCCCTCTCTAAGGTGGCTCCTTGGTGTCTAGCGCCATATTCAGCTATTTGCCTCATGCATTTTTAAATGCATGTGACATTAGGCAGCCCCACATCACAGTGCGCTCAGACAGGAAGTATTCACTAAAGGTAAGTAAGGGGCTAATCTCAGCCCAGAGGGCGCACAGGCGGTCGCATCACATGACACGCGATGCGGCCATTGATGACGCGGCCGCATCGCCTGTCATTTGATGCGTCCGCCTGTGCGCTGACGCAGCCGCATCATAGTAACATAGTAACATAGTTGATGAGGTTGAAAAAAGACACCAGTCCATCAAGTTCAACCTATTTTGGATCTCCTGCGATCCTGCACTTATATTTGAAATTAATCCAGAGTAAGCAACCGCCAATCTGTTTCAATTGTGAAAATCCCCCCAGACTCAATATTGCAGTCCTATTTTTACCCTATATCCACTACTATCCTTCATTTTAAATTAACGGTCGTATCCCTGGATACACCTTTCCGCTAAAAATTTGTCTAACCCTTTCTTAAACATATCTATTGAATCTGCCATCACAACCTTCCCTGCAATTAATTCCATATCTTGACTGCCCTTACTGTAAAGAACCCCTTCCTTTGCTGGTTGTGAAATTTCCTCTCCTCTAACCTTAGGGGATGACCACGTGTCCTGTGTATGGTCCTTGGGGTAAAAAGTTCCCATGAAAGCTCTCTGTATTGACCCCTAATGTATTTGCACATAGTAATCATATCTCCCCTTAGACGCCTCTTTTCTAAAGTAAACATGCCTAAACTGGCTAACCTTTCCTCATAACTTAATGACTCCATACCCTTTATCAATTTTGTCGCCCTTCTCTGAACCCTTTCTAGTTCCAAATTATCTTTTTTATAGAGTGGTGCCCAGAACTGTACTGCATATTCAAGATGAGGTCTTACCAACGATGTATACAGTGGCAAAATTACACTGTCTTCCCTTGCATCTATGCCCCTTTTTATGCATGCCATTACTTTGTTTGCCCTTGCAGCTGCTGCTTGACATTGAGCACTATTGCTAAGTCTACTGTCTACAAGCAATCCCAAATCCTTTTCCATTACAGATTCTCCTAAATTAATTCCATTTAATTTATAGATTGCATTCTTGTTTTTGATCCCTGAATGCATAACCTTACATTTATCTGTGTTAAACCTCATATTCCATTTGGCTGCCCAATCCTCCAGTTTATTTAAGTCCCTCTGTAGAGAAGCTACATCTTGCTCTGATTTTATTACCTTACAGAGTTTAGTGTCATCTGCAAAAATAGAAACTTTACTCTCTAATCCATCACCAAGGTCATTAATAAATATATTAAAAAGGAGTGGTCCCAGCACGGAACCTTGAGGTACTCCACTTAAGACTTTTGACCAATTAGAAAATGTTCCATTTATCACAACTCTCTGTTCCCTATTCTCTAACCAGTTTTCGATCCAAGTATAAATGTTGATTCCTAGACCCAGTTCCCTTATTTTGTAAACCAACCTCTTGTGTGGCACTGTATCAAAGGCCTTTGCAAAATCTAAGTAGACCACATCTACTGTCCTGCCCTGGTCTAAATTCCCACTAACTTCCTCGTAGAAACTAATTAGATTAGTTTGGCATGACCTATCCCTCACAAATACATGTTGATTCCCACTAATAATTTTATTGCGTACCAAGTAATCCTGAATACTGTCCCTTAAAATACCTTCCAGTAGTTTCCCCATCGCTTGTTTTGTGATGCGGCCGCAGGTAATATGCACGTATTTCTTTTAAAAACGTGCATCCATGGGGGGGGGGTCAGACTGACGGCCCGGGGGATGCTCCCCTTCCTCCCGGCCCAGCCCGCCCCTGGTAAGGGGACTGTAAATAGAACTATAGGTAGGGAGAAGGCTGTAAATAAATCTATAGCGAGGGGCCTATGAAAAGAACTATAGGGAGGTGGCTGTATGGAGAGCTATAGGGAGTGGGCTGTAAAGAGAACTATGGGTAAGGGGCTGCAATGAGAACTATATTGGGGCTGCAATGAGAGCTAGAAGGTAGCGATGAGAGACATGGAGGGGGCTTTAATGAGAAAGACATGGATGGGGCAAAGGAAGATACATGGAGCAGGGCAAAGGGAGAGACATGAAGAGGCAAAGGGAGAGAGATAGAGGGAGGAAAAGGTGAGACAAGGATAGTGTTGAGATATTACAACAGATTGAGACTTAGGGCTAGATTTACTAAACTGCGGGTTTGAAAAAGTGGAGATGTTGCCTATTGCAACCAATCGGATTCTAGCTGTCATTTTGTAGAAGGTACTAAATAAATGAAAGCTAGAATCTGATTGGTTGCTATAGGCAACATCCCCACTTTTTAAAACCCGCAGCTTAGTAAATCTAGCCCTTAATGTTATTTGAGTGACTACACTGGAGGACAGCAGCTGGCGATGTTACTAAGTGTGTTAATGTGTTATCACTCTGTATTATGCAAATGTATTCTGTATACAGGAATGTTCTAGTAATGTTTTTGTTCCTGTCATGTCTATATGCTGGTAACTAAACAGTTTATTACAAATAGTTATACCACAAAGAACTTCCCAGTGTGTGCCTATTGACAGAAGTATTGATCTGCTAACAGGTGACAATGGGAGAGAGACAGTGGAAGAATGGGAGAGAGATGGAGAGGGCAATGGCAAAGACATGCAGGGGGCAGTGGGAAGGATATGGAGGGGGCCATGAGAGAGATATGAAGGTAAAAATAACAAAGTTTTTCTCTTTCTTTTTGTGAATGATGACACTATGCCCTTAATTTTAGATCATAGGGGCCTACCTGTCTTTATTGCCCTGGGACCCCCAAAGCTTTAATCCAGCCCTGTCTGTATGTGTGTCTCGGGATTTTGGAAATTGTGTGGTGTGATGGAGAGACAGCTTTCCAAAAGTCTTGGCTCTATTAAGAGATGGTTTAAGGGTTCCATGGAAAGAACTTCAAGGTGTAAGTAAAAGGGTGTGTCAGTCTGCAGTGTGTCTCTCTCTACCTGGGGAAAGAGGCTGGAAGCCGATACAGAGAGTGAGAGATATTTCTGTTCCTTGTAAGTTACACAAACTTGCTTTCGACTGTTGTGTCTGTGGTTATACACAGAGCTGGATGAAGGGTTTGGGGGGCATGAGGCACTTAAGTCAGGGGACCTCTATGGTTTAATATACATATAGTTTTACCCATATACAAATATTGCTCACTTCGTATCGCTCTCATTGCCCTCTCATGCCTCTTTCATTGTGTACCCCTCCCCCCATATCTTGGTGTGAGCAGACGCTGCCTCCCAGCGGCAGCACATAGCCCTCTACAAGTGCTAGACCATTCTCCAAACCTAATCTGTGCTCTTGCAAGTGCCTGCGGGGAATAGGACAGACGCATACAGAAGAACTTACTTTGTAAACAATGGTCACCTCCTGTCCGCTTCCGATGCCCCAGCCGCTGTCCGATCCCAGGCAGATCAGCAACCGCAACCCTCGTCACATCCAACCACGTCTCTCTAGGAAAGAGACAGAGATTACGGCCATGCCTACCAGGAAAGGGCTGTCCGAGACCACGGCAATGAGCGAAGACACTCTTAGTCAAAGCTCCCTTGCCGCCTCCTCACTTTGCTCTTGCCAAGGCGCGGGGGACTACAGGCACTTGAGACCAGGAACAGTCCCGCCTCAAGTACCCTGCACACCTCCTGGTGAGGGCCTAACCGAAAGGGGGAATCGAGCGTGATACTCACCGGGACACTCCCACTTCCAGTCCTGTTCTCCTGCTCCTCCCCGACACCTGCGGATGATAAGGAACACACAGCCTCCCTCTGCACTATCAGTGAGACTACGGTGTGCACCCACAACACTAAACTTACTACAACAGCGACCCGACCCTAACAACTCTCTAATGGTCGGCAATGCAACTAAACTACACAACTATATGTTAGGAACTCTTCCAGCCGGCACAACACAACCCGGAGTCTACTCTGTCAGTCAGGTGTTCACTGGAGCCCCTGATGGTGGGGACAGACTGGGCTGCAGACTGGCAGAGGGTCGTGAAGTGTGTACCGGCTGGGGAGAACCCAGGCAAGAAGAGTCAGGTCCACGCAGAGGTCAAAAGGCCGGCAGCAGGTATCAGTATCGATGAACAAGCTGAGGTCAGAGGTCACAGGCAGAGAAGCGGAACGGGTAAACGAGCCAAGGATCAGGGTCACAGGAAACACAAGCGAAGTCCAATACAAAGTCAAGGGTCAAACACGGGTAGTCAAAACGTAGGTAACAGGATACAGGAACTGGAACAAGCAGGTCAGCAGACTGGAGCACAGAAGCTATAACCGGCAATGAGGAAGCAGACCTCATTGCCTTAAATACCAGTGGCCACCAATCAGAGCCTAGCTCTGAATTAGACACAGCCCCCAGCATAATTAATAGGCTGCATTAATTAGCCCACAGGCTAGGACATATGGTGAGCGCTGCGCCCGGCTTCCTCTCATTGCCGGGACGCAGCGCTGAAGCGTCTTCTCGTTGCCCCGGCAACGGCCGGGTCAGGGCCGGAAGTGACGTCCCGGTCGCCATACCGACGGCCGGGACGCAGGTGAGTAAGTCGCGGCGGCTGGGCACCGCCGCGGCTCGTAACAGTACCCCCCCCTTGAGGAGGGGTCGAGGGACCCCGACATCCAGGTTTTCTTGGGAACCTCCTGAAGAATTCCCTCAATTGTTTAGGGGCATGGAGTTGTCTTCGCGGAACCCAAGATCGCTCTTCTAACCCGCGGTTCCTCCACTGCACCAGGAAGTGCACCTGTCCTTGCACTTTTTTGGAATCTAAAATCCTTTGAACCACATATCTTAGTGGCTTACTCGAACTTCCCCCAGGCACAGTTGAGGATTGGCTAGGGTACAATACCGGCTTCAACAATGAACAATGAAATGTGTTCGGAATTTTTAGTGAACTAGAAATCTTCAATCTAAAAGCTACCGGATTGATCTGTTTGGTAATCATAAACGGCCCAATAAATTTAGGCACTAGTTTTTTACAAGGCTGTCTGAGCCTAAGATTTCTAGTTGATAGCCATACTTTCTGGCCCACTTTGAATGGGCAGGTGGTACGGTGGCGATCCGAAAATTTTTTGGCCGACAATGAGGATTTTTTCAAGGAGGACTGAACTTTCCCCCAAATTACTTTCAGATCAGCAACTGTGGAATGAATCTCCGGAATACCAGCAGATTTGAGAGAGTACAGAGAATTAGACCTGGGATGGAAACCGAAGTTACAGTAGAACGGGAAAGTTTGAGTAGATGAGTGAGATGAGTTATTGTAGGCAAACTCTGCCCAAGGCAGCAAAGATGACCAGTTGTCATGGAATTCTGAGGAATAACATCGGAGGAACTGTTCAAGTGCTTGGTTAACCCTTTCAGTTTGCCCGTTAGACTGAGGGTGGTATGCAGATGACAGACTGATCCGGATTCCGAGGAGGGTGCAGAAGGATTTCCAGAATTGTGCTATGAATTGTGAACCATGATCAGAAACAATATCGGAAGGAAGTCCATGGAGCCGGAAAACATGTTGTATGAAGAGAATGGCCAGATCTCGAGCTGTAGGAAGCCTGGTTAATGGGATGAAATGTGCCATTTTACTGAAACGGTCCACCACAACCCAAATAGTATTATGTCCTGCAGAAGGTGGAAAATCAACAATAAAATCCATGGACAAATGTGTCCAAGGTTTTGCAGGAATGGGCAATGGAAGCAATTGACCCACCGGGCGAGTCCTGGGGACTTTGTTCCTGGCACAAATTTCACACGAGAGGACATGACTCTTGACGTCAGCGGACAAGGATGGCCACCAGACCGTACGGGAAAGGATCTCCAGCGTCTTATAAACTCCAGGGTGTCCAGCAGACCTACTATTATGCGCCTCTGCAAGAACCGCCTTCCTTAGATGGACTGGAACAAAAAGACGTTGTTCCGGAGTAGTATCAGGGGCTAATTTCTGGAATCTCTGAAGTGTGATACTCAGATCTTGGGTTAATCCAACATGGATTATGGAAGGAGAAATAATAGGCTCTGGGTTCGAAACTGGAACGTGGTGTGCCAAGAAACTTCTGGACAGAGCATCTGCCCGGACATTTTTGGAACCCGGTCGATAGGTGATTAGGAAATTGAACCGGGTAAAGAATAACGACCAACGGGCCTGTCTGGGATTTAGACGTTTGGCCGATTGTATATATTGCAAGTTCTTGTGGTCGGTAATGACAGAGATCTGATGTGGAGCACCCTTCAGCCAATGTCGCCACTCCTCGAAGGCCCATTTGATTGCCAACAGTTCCCTATTCCCGACATCATAGTTGGCTTCTGCTGAAGAGAACTGGCGGGAGAAATAGGCACACGGGTGTAGACGATTAGTATGAGGGTCCTTCTGTGATAGTATAGCCCCAGCACCGACGTCAGAGGCGTCGACCTCAAGAACAAATGGTTTAGCTGGATCAGGGTGTCTAAGGACCTGAGCAGAGACAAAGGCTTTTTTCAGGCTTTCGAATGAGGCTACTGCTTGAGGCGACCAATTAGTTGGATCCATTCCTTTACGGAATAGGGCGACAATGGGAGCCACGATGTCCGCAAAACCTGGAATGAACCTTCTCTAATAATTGGAGAAGCCCAGAAACCTCTGCACCGCCTTAAGGTTGTTTGGTTGCACCCAATCTAGAATAGCCTGAACCTTAGTTGGATCCATGGAGAATCCCTCAGAAGAGATTATGTAACCTAAAAAGGATACTTTCTGTACCTCGAACTCACACTTTTCTAGTTTGGCGTAAAGGTGGTTCTCTCGCAGTCTTCGTAGAACTTGTTTAACGTGATTCTGATGTACAGACAGAGATCTGGAATAGATGAGGATATCATCTAAATAGACGACCACGAAACTACCAAGAAAGTCCCGAAGAACCTCATTGATTAAGTCCTGGAATACTGCAGGTGCATTGCTAAGACCGAACGGCATAACCAAGTATTCATAATGGCCAGAGTGCGTATTGAATGCCGTCTTCCACTCGTCTCCCTCCTTGATACGGATGAGGTTATACGCTCCACGAAGATCGATTTTTGAGAAGACAGTTGCACCTCTCAGCTGATCAAATAATACGGAGATGAGCGGAAGGGGATAGGTATTCTTGATTGTAATAAGATTCAATCCCCGGTAATCAATACAGGGTCTTAGTCCTCCGTCCTTTTTGGATACAAAGAAGCATCCTGCTCCTACGGGAGATTTAGATGGCCTGATGAAGCCCTTCTCCAGATTTTCTTCAATGAATTCCTGCATGGACTTGGTCTCCGGACCAGAGAGAGAGTACAGGCGACCCTTAGGCAACTTGGAACCAGGAATAAGCTCGATGGCACAGTCAAAGTCACGGTGAGGTGGTAAGGTGTCAGCAGCTTTCTTGGAGAACACATCCCAGAACTCATGATATTGTGAGGGAAGCTGCTCCGGAATAGACTGAATCACCCGCAGGGGCAGTGACAAGCAGGACTGTGTACAGTAAGAGCTCCACTGGACAATTTCTCCTTTTACCCAGTCCATGGCAGGGTTATGACGGGAAAGCCATGGGTGGCCCAAGATCAAGGGAACTGATGAACAATCGATAAGAAGGAAGGTTATTGACTCTGAATGGAGAGCTCCGATTTTTAATTGTAGTGGCGAGGTCTCCCAGGAAATCTTGCCACCAGGCAACGGACCTCCATCTAATCCACAGACAGTAATAGCGGACTTGAGTTTTACCATCGGAATTTTAGCAGCGCGGGCGAACCCGATGTCCAGGAAGTTGCCTGCAGCTCCACTATCAACGAAGGCGGACAGGTCCATTGAACGAGCACTAAACATGAGCTGTGCAGGGATCAATACGGCATTTTTCGGGGAGACAATCTGCAGACCTAGGTGAACTTTCCCCTCGTTCCCTAGGCATGCTCTTTTCCCGGCTTATTCGGGCAGGAACGGGAGAAGTGGCCTTTTGTGCCGCAATAGAGACATAGGCCCTGTGATCTTCTCTTGTCTCTTTCCTCATGGGAGAGACGATACGCCCCCAATTGCATGGGTTCCTCACCATCCGTGGGAACAGGAATGAAGCCGGATAGAGGTGATGATGTCTCCTTTTCGATTTTCCGCTCTTTAAATCTCCTGTCGATTTTAATGGAGAGGTGCATCAGATCCTCCAGAGAGGTAGGAGATGGGTACTGCACCAAAGAGTCTTTGACCTGTTCCGACAGGCCAAGACGGAACTGACTCCGCAAGGCAGGATCATTCCATCCACTATCAGGTGACCATCTACGGAATTCAGCGCAGTATTCCTCTGCCGAGCGCCGGTCTTGTTTCAAGGCCCGTAGATGAGTTTCAGCGGAGGCAGTACGGTCCGGGTCGTCATATAGTAGACCTAACGCCTCGAAGAAAGCGTCTACTGACTGCATGGCAGGACTGGTCTGCGGCAAGGAAAACGCCCAGGACTGGGGGTCACCCTGTAGAAGGGAAATGATAATCCCGACTCTTTGATGCTCTGACCCGGAGGAGCGGGGTCTCAATCGGAAATAGAGCTTGCAGCTCTCC
This sequence comes from Mixophyes fleayi, assembly GCF_038048845.1. Taxonomy (NCBI): domain Eukaryota; kingdom Metazoa; phylum Chordata; class Amphibia; order Anura; family Limnodynastidae; genus Mixophyes; species Mixophyes fleayi. Next base: position 205,202,182 of record NC_134404.1, read on the forward strand.
CTGAAATTCCGAAACAGGGACCTATTTCCAGAGAAGCGATCCGGCAAGTTCATCTTAGGTTCACAGACGGAACTTGGAGTGGGTTGTGACACTTTTGCGGCTTCTTCTTGAACAGACAGACGCTCAGCCAATCCCTGGATCATCTGATATAAGGACTCAACATGGGCTGCTAGGGCTTGTGCCGGAGACGGTGAGGATCCACTTGCATCCATTCCAACCTCGTCTCCGTGAGTGGGCCGGTTATAATGTTAGGAACTCTTCCAGCCGGCACAACACAACCCGGAGTCTACTCTGTCAGTCAGGTGTTCACTGGAGCCCCTGATGGTGGGGACAGACTGGGCTGCAGACTGGCAGAGGGTCGTGAAGTGTGTACCGGCTGGGGAGAACCCAGGCAAGAAGAGTCAGGTCCACGCAGAGGTCAAAAGGCCGGCAGCAGGTATCAGTATCGATGAACAAGCTGAGGTCAGAGGTCACAGGCAGAGAAGCGGAACGGGTAAACGAGCCAAGGATCAGGGTCACAGGAAACACAAGCGAAGTCCAATACAAAGCCAAGGGTCAAACACGGGTAGTCAAAACGTAGGTAACAGGATACAGGAACTGGAACAAGCAGGTCAGCAGACTGGAGCACAGAAGCTATAACCGGCAATGAGGCAGCAGACCTCATTGCCTTAAATACCAGTGGCCACCAATCAGAGCCTAGCTCTGAATTAGACACAGCCCCCAGCATAATTAATAGGCTGCATTAATTAGCCCACAGGCTAGGACATATGGTGAGCGCTGCGCCCGGCTTCCTCTCATTGCCGGGACGCAGCGCTGAAGCGTCTTCTCGTTGCCCCGGCAACGGCCGGGTCAGGGCCGGAAGTGACGTCCCGGTCGCCATAGCGACGGCCGGGACGCAGGTGAGTGAGTCGAGGCGGCTGGGCACCGCCGCGGCTCGTAACACTATAACGATAACTAGGTGTGGTGCACTAACGGGAACTATTCACTAGGCACTACGGGGAACACCAGCCGGTGTTCACGGACTAATCCGGAGGGCAGTTCCTAACCCCCTCACCCAGGTCGTACCAAGAAGACTGTCTTCTTGCTATGGGGTCACCCACGGATCCTAAGGACCGGCTGCACAAGGCCCGACTGAGGCTCACTGGAACAGCACACTAACCTAGGCGTTGACTGCCGCATGGAACAGCCGATCGTAACTCAACCGCCAGACTGCCTCCGTCCAGGTATCGAACACGTGTCCGTCCACCCAGATCCGCCAGAGAACCTGCACGGAACTCGGACTTGGGACCCTTAACCAGAACCACGGGCCGCCCCGGAACTGAATCAAGCTGTGATGCACTGCCACTGACTCACTCAGTCACCCCCTCTGGGAACCAGCGTAACCCCAGGGACCTACGGGACGGGAAAACACGTATATTCTTCCCTGTCTATGTGTAAGCTGGTAACTACACTTGTCCCCACAGTACGGGTTAGTACAGGACAACACAGGAAACAAGAGCCTACCTTTAATGGGGTCCTGACGTCTTGCACCTGGAAACAATTATGTAGCACACCAAAAATACAGTATGTAAAGCAATACTCACCGCACAGACAGAATAAATACAGTAATACAGTATTTTGCACGCTACTCACCAGAGTACACAGCTGCTAGCCAACCAGCCGGTTGCTACAGCACCAACAGGAGCCTCCGTTCTACTGTACCTCTTACTCTCAGTGTACTTACCTCACATAGAACCGCGCCCTACACTCACATGGTTCTCATGCCTCTGACACACCAGGGCCTTCTGCCCTACACACCATGGGCCTCTCTGCCCAGTTACCTACAGAGCCTTGTGCTCTGACTATGGGCCTCAGCCCCCTCTATACCTTGGGCTCTGAGCCCACTGACTAGGGCCTTGTGCCCTCCTACTCAGGCCTCTAGGCCTCTAACTAGGGCCTTATGCCTTGCCTAACTATGGGCTTGGAGCCCTTGACTAGGCCCTGTGACCTTTCCTTACTATGGCCGCTGGGCCACTACCGAACTGTAAGAGTCTTGTGCCCTTATACTGCTTGGGCTTATTGCCCCTGTCTAGCTAACTAACTAACGACCTTGTGCCCTATCAACACCTTATGGCCTACTGGCCCACTACATGCCATTTAGGGCCTATTGCCCTGTTCCCTGGGCCTTGTGCCCTAATGGATGCCCACAGGCCTTATGCCTGACCGTGGCCACGGACCTAGTGCCCGACCTAACGTTGAGTGTACTTACCTGCTCTGCGCAGGATACTCAACTCGCCACGCCGTCTTCCTTCTTCTTTTCCAGGTCATCCAGACCATCCAGCCGGCGGCGCCTCTTCTCCTTTTTGGCGCAGACTCTGCTGCGACTTCAAGGGCGGGGGTGCTCCTAGCCCTTACAAGGGCTCCCCGCCGGCATCTGCTGTGGTGATTATCAGTGGCAGGGTGGCTCCTAGCCCTTACAAGGGATCCCTGCCGCTTTCGGCGTCTGCTTGATTGTAGTCTTCTTCCGCCGCTCTGGACGTCCCACGACGTCCTTTTCTGTCTCCGCCGCTGCACTTCTGACAAGATAGCTCCGGCTGGCGGTTTATATACTCGCAGGCGCAGTGTCATCACTAGGAGCCGCCGTTAGCGCTGATTGGCTCGCCGCGGCGCCAATCTTTGAAACGGCCGGGCGCGAGCCGCGAGTGGCTCGCGTATCCGGCCGCTGATTGGCCAGCGGGGAAAGATGAGCCCTGATTAGCTCATCCTTCCTCCGCCGACAGGACCTGGAAGAAAGAAGCCATACTCACCGCCGCTGGATCGCTGGGACAGTGAGTACTTCTCCTCTACCTCCTTCATCCGCTTGATGGGCACAGGAACCGGGAACATCTTCAGCCCCTCCAGGCGCAGCGGTAGCCTCCGGATCCGTCTTCACCCTCTTCACGGGCACCGGATCCGGAGACAGGGGGGGGGATACATCCTTACACTCTCCTACCTGTTCTTGCAGCTTTGACTGCCTGCAGCTGCTGCTGGTGTCTTAAGTTCAGTTGCTGCTTGACCATATCCTGAAATGTTGGGGCCCTGTTTAGAAAAGAGATAGTTACTATTCACCTCTTGGAAAGTAGAGCAATAACTGATTGTTTTTGATTCTAGAACCTGCGAGTTTTGATTTTGGTTTTGGCAAACAAAAACCCATGTGTTTTGGTTTTCGATCTATATTTCATAAAAAATGGTGAAAAACAGGTAAAATCGTGTAATTTTGAACTATTTTTGTTACTACATTAGTGTTTATATAACTAACATTAATTTACAGTCATTTACCGTGTATTTTCTAATGACCACCTCACAACTGTCAATATTTTCACCAATATTGGTCAAAGGCTGCAGTGAGCTGGCTGGCTAAAAATAGTGAGAGAGCAGCGGCACATAATACATGGCAGATTTAAAAATATATGATACCTATGAAACATAGTGGCACAGCAGTGACAAATATGATGCAGTTTAATAAAGTAAAAGGCACCTGTAAAATATCCTGGCAGAACACTGGCTGATAGGATGGTCATTTTAGAAAAGTAGATATTGTAAGGTGAGCTGTTAGGTTATGCAGCATAAATTACGAGGTGTGTGACTTAAAATGAAAGTCTTTATTTTATAACACAATTGATCAGCAACAAACAGTATATGCAGAGTATCAGATGCAGAATATCAGATGAGGACTAATAGGTGCAGTATTATTTGCAGATTTATCAGGTTCAGAATAAAATGCAGATGATCGGGTTCTGGATCATATGCCGACATATTGTATCAAGTTCACAATCATATGCAGGTGGCTCTGGTGTCAACATACAAAAACGCAGGATACAGAAAGCGCCAATATCAGAGAAGGAGATTGACCCAAATCAGCAGACGTAGAGCAGTGCAAAGTCACAGTGTGCTTATCAGCAGTATATAGCAAGGTCCAGAGTATCCATTCTTAGCACTCCAATTGGATTGAGTGAAACGGCACAAGTGATGGTCAGAATGCAGGCCGTAATGGATTTGGAGTAGCTGAACACCAGAGAGATGTACCAACAGACATCAGCAAAAAGAACATATTGTAATGGTACTGCTGTTGTGGTTTTCTTGGGACACCACCACCTCAGCCAGGAATGGAAAGCTGAGTATTTGGCAGCCAGGGAGGTAACAAACATTAACGATCTGACAGCAAGGAATCAGAACCAGAAATGTAGTCAAACTTAGCCAGGAATCAGAACCAGAATCATAGATGCAACCAGAGATCAGAACCAGAATCATGGTCAGACATATCCAGGAATCAGAACCAGAAAGCAGATACAGGATAATAAAGCACAGGAACCAAGACACTACTGCTAGTAGCAAAACTCTATCACTGGCAAAGATGGAGTGTAAGGACAGGCCTTAAATATTGCAGGCGACCAATCAGGATAATGCAGGTAACACACATGCAATGTAGTTCAGCCTAATGAAAATCAGAGAGCTCTCATACACAGGGAAATACAGCAGAACCTTAAATCCAACAACAGAATCCTAATACATGCAGGTAGTACTCCTGCATTGCAAGGAGCTGTCATACACAGGGAAACAGAAACAGAATCTTAGCATGTGTCAACCCCACAAGTGAAATGATTTGAGAAAATCATCCTATTATATTATATTGATTTATTGTTTTATTTTTATGTGACATGGAGAGGGACAGCAGCAGCAGTAATATAAGCTCATTAGATGGATAGCAGCAACACTATTACATTTTCATTTTAGAAAAGAAGATACACCAAGGTGGGCCTCACCCAAAAGTGAAATGGTTGGATGTAAAAAATAGACATATTTTTCATGTTAGATAGCATGTGTGACGCATTGTAGAAGGCAGATTAGCAGCAGTCATTTTTAGAAAAAAAAAAGAGTCTCCAAGGTAGGTAAACCCAATAATGTCAAATGGTGAAAGATGGAATTTTTGAGGGCCATACCACTCACAAAAAGGACATGAATAATTTAACAAACTAAATGTTCAGCAACAGGGAATGCCACTTTTGTGGCTGAAGTGCATGACTTGTTTGGTTGATGAACTTGTAAAATATATAAGGATTTTTGCTTAAGGCTTACAGTGGTCATCTTCCTTAATGTTGACAATGTCATCATCCTCATCGCTGATGTCATTATCGTCATCACACAATATTAGTTCATACATACTGGAATCCAGTATTAGCGATTTTGTTTGTAATTGGATGCAACAACGGTATTCCTCATAAAATGTGTAGTTCATTTTGATGAACATCAGTTATTCAACATGTTTGGGAAGCAACCATCTGCTACGTCGATCGCTCACAATTTTCTTAGATTTGCTAAACACTCTTTCAGAGCCCAAACTTGTACAAGGGTTTCCAAATTGCCTTTTTTTCCCTCCCAAAATTCTGGGCTGGACTGTCTGAGATGCTAATTTTTACATTACCATTAAAGTAATCTAATAAAAGGTGTATCTGATTGAGACAAGGTCGAGGTGTCAATATATTTCGACATTTCTTTTCTGCAGAACCAGATGTCATAATAATTTTTTTCACATTGGTGCACTGTGTTGACTCTTAGGAAAGGAAAGGTTTTTTTTGCCAGTCGCATTTTTAGGAGAAGCTGAAGCAGGGGACATGTCACGTGCGACTTGTGCCAACAGCTTGCTCACAAGGAACTGCTTGCATCTGTGAAGATTTGTGTCAGTTGGAAAGAATGACATTACATATGACTTAAACCTAGGATCAAGCATGGTTGCCAATATTTAGTGATCCAATTTCAAGATACTGCAAACCCTTCGGTCCTGGTGAAGTGAATAAAGAACTTGATCTACAAGGCCAACATGCTTAGCTGAATCGCTTCCTTTCATCTCCTCTCCAGATTCTCCAGCTGCTTTTCTAGTAGGGATATGACTTGACTCTGGCAGTGTATGAAATCACTTTGTTTGTTACATTTTTTCAAATGGTTTCTTGCATAAAACTGAAAGGATTCTTCAGTCTGCTAACATGTTCCCCTCTCTCTATTTCATGTGTAGGTCTTGACAACTTGTTGCTGTTCCCAGGGCTGCCAAGAGGAATTCAGAGCCCCGGTACAACAAATTCATGGGGCCCCCCTTATAGTCGAGACTAGCGGCGGCGCAAAATTTTTCAGGGGTGTGATCATGCATTTGGGGGTGTGGCAAATGCGCCATTGGGGCGTGGCTAACAAATCAAAATCACTAGCCTCTGAATTCTCCAGAGCGACACATATGTCCAAGCACTCCTGACTTTCAGGACATCTAGCACCACAGTGTAGTATACAAAGAATGCAGTGTGTACACAAAGAGTTCAGTCTTGGCCTGCACCTTACATTGAGCACAACACTCACCAAAAATTGCCATTGTCCCTACTAGAATTACAACATTTCACATACTGTCCTGCTCTCTCCTACCTGTTCTTCTCACTTTTACCACCTGTGGCTGCAGGTCTCTTTAGTTGCGGCTTGTCTGGATCCTGGAATGCTGTGGGTCCTATTTGGAAAAAAATGGCTACATTTAGATAATTCCAAACAACCCTGGCGTTAAATCAATACCACCCACGATTAATAATTAGGCCTTCCTCCAGCTCCAATATTACAATAATGTGCCCCTTCATCATCGTCATGCCTTATGATCACACTGCGCCCTCCATGCTGCTTTTGCCCCCTTCACCTGGCTCCCCTTATCACACTATACTATGCTGCTCCCCCCCTTTTTCAATCCCACTGTGCCATGCCTCCCCCCTTTTTAACCCCACTGTGCCATGCTGCCCCCCTCGTTTTTTAACCCTTATGTGCAGGGGCCCCCTCATTTTTTAACCCCTCTGTGCTGGCCCCCCCTCGTTTTTTAACCCTTCTGTGCTGACCCTCCCTCGTTTTTTAACCCCTCTGTGCTGGGGCCCCCTCGTTTTTTAACCCTTCTGTGCTGGCACCCCCCCTAATTTTTTAACCCTTCTGTGCTGGGGCTCCCTCATTTTTTAACCCTTCTGTGCTGCCCCCCCCCTCGTTTTTTTAACCCTTCTGTGCTGGGGCCCCCTCATTTTTTAACCCCTCTGTGCTGGCCCCCACTCGTTTTCCCCCCTTTACTTACCTTTTCCTTTTCTTCTCTCTTAATTCTTGGTCCTGGTTGCTGCTCTGCTCCATGCAGACTGACTGCGGGGGCGTGACATGATGACATCACGCCCGGCATGCAGTCTGAATGGAGCAGAGCAGCAGAGAGGAGGGACGCGCTCACGTGAGTATGTTTATATAACTATCCTGCTCACCCCACCGACAAAAAAAATTGTGATTTTTTTTTTTGCAGCTGCTACAATGTTTTACATGCGGTCTCTGAATGCCGAAAATACTCAAAAATGTATGGGCCACACACAGCATCTCTTGCACTGACCTCTCATTTTTTTAAAAATTCGTAACACCAAGTTTATTATGTGTACAAAGCATGTTACGTGTTGAAAATCACAGAGTCATAATGCACACACAATGTTCACTCTGTTATCGCCAATAGCGAATCTTGAGCAGAGTCTAAGAGGTGTGAGTCATTATTCTATCCCACTCCTGATTTTTCCAACAGATTGACACTGGTATATTTTTAAGTGAAGCAATACAGAGAGTAGATTGCCTGTGAATGATCTGGCATTTTGTGCTAACACTACTACTGAAAGGATGTGGAGGATGATGATGCTACAGGTGCTGATGCTGAAGGTGATACACGGTCATGTAGTCTTTTGTTTGACCAGTACAGCTTGATCACATACCTGTAGTTAAGTGTATAGTCGATACAGTGGCATTTTTTATAGAAAGAATGACTTTGTGTTTAACCTCCCGGTACAGCTGAGACATGGCTTCCAGGAGAAGTGGACTTGAGATAGAATTTGGTAGCATGGAAATATGACCTCAACTAATGTGCTAAAACCTAATGCATTGATGGCAGAAATTGGATGCACATACAATGCTAACATGGCTGTTGTGGCTTTAGTGATCTGCTGTGCAACAGGATGCTGGCTGTCGCACTTGCTAACGATTATTTCACAGATAATTGTTGTTTAAAATTGTCCTTAGTCTTCTCTGTCCTTTTCTGAATAGAAGTTTTCACCCCCAGCGGCAGCATTAGGGAAGTGAATATGCATTTGAAATTAGATACTGGATTACATATTAATAATGAGTAGGTTGATGATGAATGTGTTGACAGTCAAGAGTGCATGAGGTATCTATCCAGTCTGGTGGTAGCTGCTGCTGGACTGCTTCTTACTATACATGATTTTCCTGCTTTTGATTAACTACTTGAATGAACAAATGATGTAACAGTGTGTAGGTGCCTAGATGGTTAACATCCCTAGCTCTAATCATTGTGGCATCACAAAGGCTTCAGATGTTTTGACAAGTGAGGCTTTTAGGACGAAAGCACTTAAAGGGCAACAGGGTTTGTAATAAGCTAAACACTTACCTTAAGGGGTTAACATGGAGTGTGGACCAATGGATGCTTCCGTGGGAGGGACTTTCATTGAATATAGCAGGCTGTACTTCCTGCTCTGCCTCACTTGCAGCACGAGATCCACTGGGAGACCCTGCAGCAGAGAAACAGATAAGTAGCATTTACTTTTCTTCACTGTCACTGTTTCTTTTCTTCACTGTCTCACTCTGGTCTTTCAATAATTCTCTTGTCTTTTGCCATTTCATTTTTCCTCCTGTTCCTTTCCCTTCCTTTTGCCCCCCTTTGTCTTTTTTCCCTACCTCTTTGTTTCCCCCTGTTTTCATCCCTTTCGCCCCTTCCACCTGTTTGTTTATTCCTCCTTTTCGTTTTTCCATTTCTCCCCCTTATCCCCCTTTGCCCCTCACCGCTACCATGCCCCGTCCCAGGAGAGTCACTTCTCGCCCGGCAGGCCTGAGATCCCCATCTCCCGCAGCCTTCGTCCGCCATCCTGGATCCCCTTCCGCTTCCCAAGTGTCTGCTGCCGTTCCCTGACGCCCCCCTCCGGCACACAGGGGTGCCAGGCAGCGTGTCCACTCTTCCCTCTCCACGAGTCAGGCTCCGGCGGTGCGCGGGGTGCGGCGAGGTCAGGCAGCACTAGCTGACTCGGCCGCAGCCCTGCGCATGCGCAGATCAGCAGCGCCATCGCGCTCGGACGGCTTTTCCGGCGTTGCAGCCAGCAGGGGTCTGGACGTGGGTGGAGCAGGCGGCAGGTCACCTAGCCTGACTGGAGCACGCATGGGGCAGTAGATGGCCAGTATCTCCCCTCCTGCGGCTAGTGCTTCATTCAGTGTCCTATTACCCACCCCATCCCCCTGGGCCAGCGCCAGTAGTGACAATCTCCCAGCACCCCATCAACTTTTCTTTCCTCCCAGCCCCTTTTTGCCCCACAGCAGCGGGGGCTCAGCATGGGGGGCTCAGTTTGGTGCGGGGCACGGGGGTTTCAGGAGGGAGCATGTCCAAGTCACCCCACGGAGCAATATCATTACACGGGCTGCTTCAGAACAGCGCAACCCGTTGGCAGGCATAGCCTATAGTGGGTCTTTGGGCGATTTTGGGGTAAGAGGCGAGGCGCCTGTGGGGCCCTACCTTCACCAACAATGCCTGTCGCCAGCGGCGGATTGGTCAATTAGGTCTCGACGAGTCCCTTCCCCGGTTAACTTAATGAGGGGTCGCGAATATAGGGGTTACGGCGGCGGGCCGGAGAGTTTGATAATCGATTACAACCACGAGAGCGTCGGTAATTTGCGAATGGGGCCCCTTCCATCACGGGATCCTGGGCCCTCTGGTGTGTACGCGCGACAACCGAATTATATGCGGTGCTTTCAAGCCCAGGCCATTATACGGGATCTAGCGAGGAGTACGGCGACATTAATTTTGGCAGGGCACGGCGATGCTTAGATTATCTTCCTCAGTCACCACTCACTATTCCTCTTTTTGTTTCAGAGCCGGTGGTTGCGGGTCAGGGGATGAGCATGGATGGTGGAGGCCGAACTGGATCCGAGCAGCGGGAATGGAGGCCGGCAAGGAGCAGCGAGGACGCGACTCCGGGCACGTTAGAAGGGCAGGGCGCTGCAGCAAAGGATGGAGAGTCGTCTGCCGATGCCGGGAATCCTGCTACTGTCGGTGAGTCCAGTTCTGCTAATACACACCATGCACAGCTGTTGGGGTCACCAGTTCTCTCCACTAGCAGCGAGTCCTCTGACTCAGACGATAGGCCCAGGAAACTGATCCGGTTGTTAGAGACGCAATTATCGGGCACACGCAGTAAACAGGTTCAGCGGCTGGGAGAAATAGAGCTGTTAGTGGTCCAGGGTGAGTTAGGGCAGGTGTAAACCCTTGAAATAACTCACGGGATTAGGCCTAGTGTGCGCGATAGAATCAAGCGGGGCAAATACGTAGACATGTTTGCATTGACGGCCAAGGACAAGAAGTCCTTGGCGGCGGCAGGTGAAAAGGCTGGCATGGGGGATAAGAGGTACCGCTCGTTCCCTAGATGGGCGAATGCCTTTTGTATTTTCGCCACAATTTATCTTGAGACTAGGCCTAGTGAACAGGTTGAGGTGTGGAGATATATGCACTTGATTAGTGGAATGTTTGTAAAGGATGGTACGGTTATATGGAAGGCATATGACGAGCTGTTCAGAAAACGTATAAGTGGGTGGAAGAATTTGCCTCTCGGGACTAAGGATATTGACACCTGGTTGGAGCTGATGAGGCCGAGCAACCAGTCTGTAGAGGGCGGCTCAGGCAAGCGATTTCAAGGGCCAGAGAGGGCGCCGAGTACCCTCCCCACAAGAGTAAGGAGCTATGATTTTAACGCAGGGTCGTGTCAGAGAGGATCCTCCTGCAGATTCAGACACACTTGCACGTCATGTGGCGGACAGCATCCAGCTACGGAATGTGCAAGGTCCCGAGGAAGCAGAGGAGGGGAAGAGGCGCTAATCCAGCTATGCCTAGTCAAGGGTCCATCGCCAATTAATTTGGCGGAGCTGGACAAATGGTTAGCATGGTTTGACGATAAAGACACTGCGGCGCTCCTCCATGACGGATTTCATCTCGGTTCCAGACTTCCAGTTCAGGGCATTTCCTCGGCAGCGTCGGTTAATTTAAAATCGGGGCTCGCTCTTCCGGAAGTGTTAGATGAGAAAATAGGGAAGGAGGTGGGTTTGGGTCGCATGATTGGCCGGTTCCCACTTCCGCCCATTCCCAATTTGATTTTGTTCCCAGTAGGGGTAGTCCCCAAGAAGACAGAGGGAAAATTCTGGCTGATCCAGCACTTGTCTTATCCCGCTGGCCAATCCGTGAATGACGCAATCGATGCCACCCTTAATTCGGTCAGTTATCAGTCTTTCGAGTCTGCCCTAGCATTGGTGCAAGAATGAGGTAGGGGTTCCCTTTTAGCCAAAATTCATATCGAGTCGGCTTTCAGGTTGTTACCCCTTCACCCGGAATTGTATCAATACATGGGTTTTCGGCATCGTGGTGGATACTATATCGATCGCTGTCTTCCCATGGGTTGTTCGATCTCCTGTGCGCTATTCGAGAAGTTTAGTAGCTTCTTGCATTGGTGCATTCAGGCGGGAACGGGGTGTCGGTGGATTGCACATTATCTTGACGACTTTTTGGTTATCGGGCCCCCTGATTCCACATGTTGTCGAGATACGCTGTTTTCCACCGAGGCTTTGTTTAGGGTGTTAGGTGTTCCCATTGTTACGGACAAAACTGAGGGCCCAGCTACTTGTCTCTCATTCCTTGGAATCGAGATTGACACAGCCGCAGGGATCTGTAGGCTCCCAGCAGACAAAGTGTAGAAGATGTACGAGGCCATTGCGGAGGTGTTAGGTTCCAGCGTCAGTTCACTGAGGGAGGTTTCAGTCCTTGTTAGGGAGGTTCAATTTCGCTTGCCGCGTAATCCCCATGGGGAGAGTTTTCTGTAGAAAATTACAAAGAGCCACAGCAGGTTAGGAGCAGGCTGCATGCGGCTGTGTGGCTATCCAAAGAGATCAGGGAAGATTTGCAGATCTGGCTCGTTTTCCTCAGGGAGTTCAATGGCAGGCGTATTTGGCCGTCACCACCCGTAACAAACTTTAAGATCAATTTGTTTACGTAAGCTTCCGGAGCATGCGGCTTCGGGGCTTATATGGACGGACATTGGTGAGCGGAAAGCTGGCCTGAAAAGTGGCATAGGGCGGGTATCACTAGGAACTTGTTGGTCCTCGAGCTATTCCCTATTGTGGTGGCAATAGAGCTGTGGGCACCCACGTTGCGGGATAGGCACATAGTCTTCTGGTGCGACAATTTGGGGGTGGTCCAGTCGATTAACAAACAGAGTGCATCAGCTCAGCATGCAATATCTCTGCTGCGTCATCTAGTTTTTGCGCTGTCTGGAAAATGATATCTCGTGTAAGGCTAAACATGTCCCGTAGGTGCAGAATAGCTTAGCCGATGCGTTGTCTCATTTTCAATGGGGTAGGTTTCGCAGTTTGGCTCCCCAGGCAGACTGTGTTGGTACTCTGTGTCCCCCTTGGGTTTGGCAGATCATCAAGCCGGCATAAGGGGGCTCGCAGAGCAAGCGGTCGCTCCCTTCACCCTGCGAACATACCAGTCGGCATTGAGGCGGTGGTCGCTGTTCAACAGACAGAATGAACAATCTTAGGCAGGTCAGCGTGACGCAATGCTTGCCTTTATGTGGGATAGATGCTCTGATGGGGAGTCTAGAAGTTCTACTGCATCTACCATGGCTGGGATATAATTCATGGCTAGGCTGCATGGCTACATGGATGTTACAAAGGGTTCTTAATCAGCAAGTCCCTGTAGGAGTGGGCGAGAGTTCATCCCTCTCATGCCGATGCTCGTTTGCCAATCACCTCTAACATGCTGGTCGAGTTAATAAGGAACCTGGTTTTAGTCACATCAGATTAATACGAAAGGCTCTTATGTAGTTTAGCGTTTTCTATGGCATTTTTCGGAGCATTTCGACTTTCAGAACTAGTGGTTAGGCCTAGGGGACATCAGGAGTCTGGTGTTAGAACTGTGCATGTCAGTTTGGGAGAAGGGATCTTAGACTGTAGAATAATTAGATCTAAGACTGATCAGAGCGGCAAGGGCTCATGGGTACAATTACCTACTCAGCAAAATAGCCATATTTGCCCGGTTAAGCTAGCGTTACAGTTTGTAAATATAAAGACCTCAGGCCAGCTTGTTTCTATGTCACTGTAATGGTATGCCTTTGACGAAGTATCAATTTTCAGCCATTCTGAAGCGGACCCTACAGTCTCTCAATTTAATCAGCGCATTGTACGGGACACATTCATTTAGGATTGGGGCGTCCACATCTGCTGCCATGGCGGGGTCCTCTACTGAGACCATAAAAGCACTGGGCCGATGGAAATCCACGGCTTATAAGTCTTACGTTAGAATTGACAGTGTTGCTGATTGATTGTTGTGATGCCTAATCAATTTTGTTTTGCCTTCACAGTTTTTTCTTTTTCAATTTTCATTCTCTTCTGGTTCTCCAACCCACCCCACTTCCTTTCCCCATCCCATCTTCTCCCTCCATTTGGTGGGCTACCCTGGGCTTTTCCGCTCGTCGCTTTAACGCGGGTGCGTGAAGGGATTTTTACCCGGGTTTCCCTGGGCGTAAGTCCTGATTAGTGGTGTGCAGCTGGGGTTTTTCTGGGTGTTGTTTACCTTCGCCTGGGTGGCCTGCTCCCCGTGTGTGTCTCCTTTCCTTATCCCTTCCTGTTGACCGGTTTCCAACATGCTTTCCTTCTCGGTGCTTTATTCTAATCCTGACCTTTCTTCAAACCTGAGGTGGTATGGTTTGTTAACACTGGTTTTTATGCTTTCAGGTGATGATGTTTCAACCATGATGAGGTGTGTCATCGGTCACTCAGTCGTTTTTTCGGCTGCTGGCCATCCCAGGTCTAATGTTATCCCGAATCACAGGGCCACTGGAGTGTGATGGTTGGGCAGACGGGGTCGTTGGCCACCAAGGGGCAAAATTAATCATGGATCACAATGGCACTGAGACAAAATGGTGTGGTAGATGGGTCTTAGGTTGTCCTGATCTTATGAGTGTCGGTGGTTCTCGGTTAGTTGGTGGCGGGCTGCGGCGTCTGTGGGGCGCAGCGGGGTAGGAAGGCACTGCGTTCAGCGGCTGATTAGTGGGCGCACAGGTAGTTGGTGTAGGTCACTGCTCCCCTTTGAGGCACCAGTAACTCCTTTTGGCCCTTCGGTGAAGAGGGTCCCTGTCCGGCTCGGTGAGGGAGGGCAGCGTGAGTTTGAAAGGGGCAGTCACTCTGACGCCAACTCAGCGCAATTTGTGTAGGGATTTGTTCCCCGTGAATTGCGGACTTATGGCGGTTTGCGCCTGTCCCCAAAGTGATCTTGTGTGATCAGCTTGAGAGCTGTTCCGCAGTGCCCTTTCTCCGCCACCATAGGTTTAGTTTAATATAATCCTTATAATAAAATTTCTGCCAATTTTTAATAACTTATTTCATGTGTCTGTGTGTTTATTGGCATGCAAAGGTTTATATTTTAAGGTTGATGTGAAGTTTATGGTAACATACACGGTGAGCCCTTTATGACAAATGGGAGGTTTTAATTGTGACACCTTGAGTACACTTGCTGCTAACCTGGCTAGGGACTCAACATGATATGCCTTGACGTAGGCAGGCTAGCTTATTCCAATATAACTATATTCTCCTATTTATGTATATGCTGACAGAGTGATTTATATATAGTTTGCTTTAGAGCGCCGGATAACATTTTCTTTTGTTCTCACATACACAGTGGTCTTAATTGTCTTGGCTATATTTTTTCAAATTATTTTATTAATTTGTACACATTTCATTAATTTAAAGAAGCGTACCTTTTTCTTTTTCATATATTCTAGTTTATTTTTTTTTTGTTAGTTGGACCACTCACTTCAGGTGCTGCATGCTTTAAAAAATGAATGCTCAGGGAAGGTTTTAATTGTGACACCTGGAGTACACTTGCTGCTAAACTGGCTAGGGACTCACCTACAGGAGATGCCTTGATGTTGGCAAGTGAGCTTATCCCAATATAGATGTACTGTGCACAACATTCTCCTATTTATGTATATGCTGACACATAGTGATTTATATATTGTTTGCTTTAGAGCACCTGACAATATTTTCTTTTGCCTTGACAAATGTTGTCTGTGTTGGGATAAAAATATTTCCACGTGCGGGATTTTTTGGTCTTTTGCCCAGTGCGCTTATCATGAGCATGAAGTAGTACCACTTGTGGCTACCTTACTTGGATAAAAGCAACATCATTCTCATTATCTTGTTCAAGTAAAAACCTTTAGCATCATCAGATTGACAATTACCCCCTCGTCCTGTTGCACATTCCAAAGTAGCATCCTCAATTTCAACCTCTAAATCATCATTACTACTCATTCTCACATTTCAACACTCTCTGTACCTCTCACTGACTGTGTCTCTTTGTGGGTGCTGCTTGAGAGAACACCTCCCTCCCACAAAAACTCCTGTAAGTGGGAACCCCTTAATCCTGGCACAGCGGAATACCTACTTCCACTCTGCTCTGCTTCACTGCTACAAGATTCCCTGTCAGTGGGATACACTATGCGATTCTGATCTGAGGGTCTAAGGAACAGGATACTGCCCTCCCCCTTGGACTCATCTATCTAGAGGAACAGGGAGTTTAGGCCCCTCGTCTACTTCCCTGACTAGGTAAGTGTGGGCTAGCCACTGACCCCCCTGACTCTATAGAAACCTCAGGTGAATGGTCAGAACTCAGATGAAGATCTGAGTGATAAACATTCGAACTACAGGCCCCAGCAGCAATGTAAAGATTGCTGGCACTTGCTACTTCTCGTTGTTCAGGACTATGTGTCTCCCCCACATGCTCAACACCCCTGTGTACAGCTGGTTCAGTACCCCATCTTTGGAGCATATTACCTGGGTAGAAACATTGTCTTTCTCTAGCACAACAGAATTAATCACATTGTCCCATTGTCCCATTTCTAGCAAGCATATTATCTACACCGGAATCAATGCCAATATCTGCAATAACAGTGTCCGCTGTCACTACCTCATGACAAGATGTCAGTGTAAAAACAGGTTTAGATTCTAACGCAATACTGTTATTGGCATTATCCTCATTATACGCATTAGGTACAATAAGACATTCTCTTTCCCTGTTGCACGTTGGCACCTGGAAACAACCATGGGTATTCTCAGTAGATTCTAACACAGTGGCATTAGCATCATTACATACATCAGATATAATACGACATTCCCTTTCCCTATCACATCATGGTTTACACATTTCAGGTGCAACTGAACAGACCTTTTTTTTTGTCACCTCCTGCTACCTGGGAACAAACGTTGGTACTTTCAGTTGATTCTGACACAGTAACAGGGGTGGCATTAACATCATCATTACAGACATACTGAGACAGCATTCTTTCTAGATCTGTCCCCAGTAACACATCTGTAGGCATATTATCCGAGACCCCGACATCTCTTAGACCTCTTCCAGTACCCCAATCAAGGTAAACCTTGGCTACAGGCACAGTAAGGTGAATTCCACCCACCCCTTGCACAGAAATACACTTTCCTGGAATGAAGTACTGTAACCCTATCAGTTCTGATCGCACTAACGTAACATCCGCACCAGTGTCTCTTAACCCCACAGTTACCTTGTCACCCACAGTGACTGTTTGCAGGTTGTCCTTCCGGCCCCCTTGTGGTTCAGCAACACACAGGACAGCTGGTGAAGATTGCAGGGAAGGTACCTCCCCAGTGGAGGGTTAGCTGGACTTCTTTTCTGGACAGGCGGTACTAATGTGCCCCAACTGGTTGCACACAAAACACAGACGGGTGTCTCCCAAAACAGGCTTTGCCCCAACCCTCCCAAAATATGAAGAAACAGTGGGTGATGGAGTTGAGGGGGGTGACGTTGATCCTCCTGGCCGTCCCCCTTTCCAGGCAGACTGCCCTGGCACAAAAGTCTCTCTTTTTGTTGCAGGTGCTCGGGTGACAGTGTACTTGTCAGCCAGTCTAGCTGCTTCCGCAGATGATTTATGGTCCCGATCCACTACCCATTCCTTCACATCAGCTGTGCACAAAGTAAGAAACTGCTCTTGGATCATTAAATCTTTCAGAGTATCAAAGGTGGTGATCTTTAACCCTTCAATCCACTGTTTGAAAGAAGTAGACAGTTGCGCCACAAGTCCTGAGGCACTGCGCATTAAATCTCGGAATTTCTGCCTATGCTCCTCTGGCGTGATATTAAAATGCTACAACAGGGCACTTTTGATTGCACTTTTGAATACTGTGCCCACTGATCTTTGGCCAGTCCATACTGTCAACGCGTCTTTTCAAATCCTCGCAATAAAGCATCCAAATCCCCATCTTTTTCCAATACAGGGAAATTCTCTGGGCGGGGTCTGCTGATACCAGCCTCTCTGGCTTCTGGCTGGTGTTTGAGCTTGGGAAGCTCCAGCTCATATCTCCTCTCTGCCTCTCGCTTCTCAGCTTTTATTTCTGCCTGGCGCTCCGCTGCCTCCATAGCAGCGCGCCTCTCTGCTGCCTCCATAACAGCACGCCTCTCTCTCTCTCCCGGTCCTGACGGTCAGCAGCTCCCTTCTACTGGAACTGCTCTATAAGCTGCATTTTGGCTGTAATGTCCGCTGGGCCCAAATGTTTTAGGGCAGTTTGCAAATAAACGTCCATAGCAGTGTCCACACATGAACTATTAGAATCATCCGAAATTAACAGTCCTTAGTTTTGAGCAATATCCACAGTCAGGTCCGCTTCTGAACCCTGGCTATGCAATTCCTTGGACACATCTACGACTTGATGCTGATCTCTCTGCACAAGAACTTCAATCAATTGCTCCTTGCTTTTGCCACTAGTGGGAATTCCTCCATCCTCACAATGTGAAATCAGCGTGTCCTTTGTCATACGTTTATATGCCGCAGCCATCTCCTCAGTTACGTTGCAAAATAAAAGATAGAAAAGAAAAACAGAGAGAAGGGAACTGCTTTGCCCGTATGTCTTTAAAAATAATAATAAGCCCTGAGCTTTGTCCTTGACAAACTATTGTATTCCTCACAAGGTTACAATCAGTTTTTAAGTGCAAGGGTTAATTGCTTAAACCATGCACTTAATGCTCTAAGAAATTAAATAATCCCACTGCTATGCCACCAATTTGCCACAAACATGCTCCCAGCTGCCGTGATTTTGGGGTGTTTGCTGTATGATGTCACACACGATTTCAGCCCGCAGTCTCTCTCTACCTATAACACAGGTTATAGGCCTACGGAATCGCCCCCAAACACAGCGCTCTCACACCTCCAGACACTTCAGGTTTGCCACCACCTATTGAATACAGGCAATAGGACCCCAATATACTGTCCCACACTGGCACACAGGCTTCTAGCTATCCACAGACTAGCAAGACCCACACCAGCACGCACAGGGTTAACTCTTCACACCTCCAGACTGTTACACAAATGTAAATCCAAGCACACACAGCTTGTTAATCAAATGTATCAACAAATCACACACTGGCATTCCAAGGGTTAACTTGGTCGAGTTTTCTCTTCTAACAGGCTAATGAATTCGTTAGGGTATCAAGGACGCAACTTATTAAATTATATATTTAATATACAAAAATACAGGGCATACAGATAAAAAAATAATCAATAACAATTAATATATTGACATAACAAGCAAAGCAGTTTAAAATAAAAGGGGTTACCTTCAGATTTGCACTTATATGAATTGCATTAAAGGGGATTTAAGTGGTAATTCCTTTTTAAAATTTAAAATAATAATGATTTCAATTTTAAAATAACTTTGCAATTATGCTAACATATGCCCAAGAAATTTGCTATGTGTCAGAAGATAAAAGTTTAAAGGGAGTCAGGCCAGGATGGACAATTCTAAAGCTACATAGTATTTGGCTGCTGCCAGTCTGTGTTTTATCTTCTAAACTATATATCAAATTTATCATGTTATTTTACTAAATATTCCATTAGGTGCCTAAAAGAATTAATTGTATCCTGTAACATTTGAATATAGTTTTCAGAAACATGTAGATTTGGACGCATTTACACACCGAGCGTTAGCAGGAAAAGAGGCATGCATTAAACGAGCATTTACGTGCTTATACTCAGTCAGACGCATCTCATGATGCATCCAGCTCTACAACACTAGCTTATGCACCAGGTTATTGTCAGCAACAAGTGTAGCATATAGAAGACATAAAGATGAGGCTTCACAGTGTTTGTAATAAATGATCAACCCTACACAGTATAATAAAGTAAAAAAGTGTCAAACATAGGACAGATAATAGTGTCCTTTTATAAATCCTTTGCTGACACAGTCCAAATGAAAATATCAGTTAAGCAATACAAATAGACAGCCGCAACTTTATATAATATAGCAGCCAGACTAATGAATAAAGTACTATCAGTTAGAGGTGAACAGAACAAGCCTGAAGCTGGCCCTGGACAACTCAGAACCATGAGGTAGGCTTGGAACTGGACATCGGTACCCCGAGACACAGAGATGGCTCCAGAAAGTGGATGACTCAGAACAACAACCTACTACCCCAGATAGCCAGTAAGAGATGCAGGAATAAATTGATGAGAGGAAGATCCACACAGGAGGTAACAGCTGGAAGCTATATACGAACAGATAGAATGGTGGTGAATCCACAGGAGGAATAAATAGCCAAAGTCTTCATTTCAGCAAGCAGAGTGAAGATGAATCCACACAAAGGGTTAATGGTTTAAAGTTTGTATCACAGCAACAAGGTGAAGCTGAATCTACACAAAAGGTCAATGGTTTAAAGTCCATATAACAGCACCAAGATGAAGCTGAATTCACAGAAAGGGTTAATGGTTTGAAATCCATACAACAGCAAACTGGACTATCTGAACTCACTCAGAGAGTAAATGGTTGAAGTCCATGTATTAGCAACAGGATGAGGCTGAAGTCATTCAGAGGGTAAAATGTTGAAATCTGTATACAGCAGGCAGAATGAAGCAGCAAACAGGGTGAAGCTGAATTCACACGAAGGATTGATTGTTGAGATCTGTACACAGCAGACAGGATGAAGCAGCAAACAAACAGCAACTGGTAGTCTGGAACCAGGAACTAGGAAAGTGTTGCACTGGAAATTTGCTGAGTGTAGGAGGAGAGTCTTATAGTCTGCAGAGGAAGCTAATTGGTGGATGAGATCAGGTGTTCAGACTCAGCAGGATGTTTAGCAAATGTATCACCCAAAATGGCAGCCTCCAGTACTGCAGACAGATGTCATGCTTGTCCCAAAATAGAATGACGCCTTCAACCAAAAGGGAGATGTACGGTGATATGGCACCGCCAAGTGGTGTAAACAGGACTAAGACTCCGATTTGTGACAGAGGGGCTTCACTTTGATTACTGGACTCTGTGTTAAATTGCATCAGCAATACTTCAAGAAACTTTGCGCATTAACTTGTCTTGCAAAAAGATACTTCAAGAGATACTGTTTAATATCTTGCCTTGTCTAGAGCGAATATCTGCTCCAGGAAAACTTCAAAAGATATTGTTTATTTCAGTGATGCAACAAAAAACTGTTTAACATTTCATTGTGGCATTTACTCATCCTAACAGTACATCAGTGTTTATGCTTTTCATGTTTGTTCTTGATTCTGTAATAAATTCCATAGCAATTTTCACTACAACACAACCTAATTATTCCTGTGCATACCTAACACAACGTATTTTGGTGCACACGAGTGGTACGGAGTTGCATCTTTTACACTTCTAAAACACACATACATCTAAGTCTGCATGAGGGCATTAGTGCAAGTATTTAGCAAAGTTCACAAGCACCAACATACAATAACAGTCTTGGGCAGTCAGTATATGCTGCTCCATTAGTTTATCGCTCTATTTTGACACAGATTGCTCTGGTACTAAATGGTAAGCTGTCTCGCCTGTCACAACCATGTCTTTTAAAAAAAACTAATTAGGACAGTTGCCCCACAGTTTGGGAAACAGACGCTTGATAAATGGGATAGTTGATATCCCTGCAAGGTCTACAAACTCCACATGCTGTTTGAGACGTTGCGGTTTTGTTTGATGTGTAGTTTCGCTTTTAGTAAACTGCCTGTCAAATAGCATGAAACCACACTTTAGTAATTCCCGAGAAAGGAGAAGGCATTTAAAATTAAATATGATATATTGAATAAGATAAATTGTAGTTTTCAGTTGATCCATTTATAAAGTAGAGACATTAAAAGGGACAAATCTTTAAAACCCATAACTGTCCATGGAATTTAAGGACAGTTGGTAACTATGTATAATTACGCTTTGGAAACCGATATGTTCTGTAGCTGTCTTTTAAAGGAAATACATATTCTGAAAATAATTTATTTCGGGAATATGACTTCCGAATGTTTTCCCTTACTCTTGTCATTGGTAGTATTGGTATTGGACAAATAGTAGTGAAAACACAATAATTAACAGCTTATAGTTTACATGCAGAATTTCCCAATGTAGCTCATGGCTGGTCACTGAGAATCATCTTATATGTTTTTTTTTTCTTTGGTTCAAAGATATGTTTTGCCTAAGCCAAGAACAGCTTATTTCATAATCCACCAGTTCTAAAGCAAGGTCCTTATTCCTTCCCAGCAATGCAGGTTCTCAGGGATTCCTTACATAAATGCTGAGCAGGAGAATCAGAGAACTAATCAGATCCATCTGTCTGCCCAAATGTTCTTAATAAACAGTCAAACACTTAAATGACATCACTAATTGGGAAAATATTCAATGCTGGAAAGCACCAGTAGGTGCAACATATTCAAATAGGACAACAAGAACATATTGCCATTTTGTTTATTCATTATAAAAGGCCTATCATTACCCTGCCAAGAACTGAGTAATATAAATACATTCTGTTAGCAGATGCATTACTGTGTTGAAACAAACAATGTGTATAGGTTTTTTGAGGGGAAAAACCCCACCAATATCACATGCCTGGATGTCCTCGGGATCCACTGACCTTCATCAATCAAGCCATAAAACACGGACTGCCATCTGGGGCTTATCTGCTGTAAGTAGGACTCCTGCATTGCCCTCAAGGCTACATGTATATGTATTAAAATTATTTCATTGTTTTGAATATGAAGCTTTATCAAAGCAACATCAAAATGAAGTGATCTGGGCATCCTCTTCCTGTCCTCTCATCTCCGAGGGGACAATAATCCTCAGGAGGCAGGAAGCAAGCAAGTATGTGAACACAACAGTGGATTAAAGCTCTGCTTTTTACTTCCAACAATAAAGCTCGTATTAGGCTTGATATTAATTTCCTCCAAACGAACAAAATATAATTTCTAATGCTTGTTTTGTCTGAGAATGAATGTGACGTGACCTTTCAGAGATCTTACAGAACAACAGCTCTTTTACATCACAAGGAATATACGGGTGTTTTCATTATTAAAATAATGTTTTTGTGTTGTTTCTACAGATACACAAATCTATGAGTTCTTGCTGCAATACTATATCTGTATATTATGATTGCATTTTTTCTAAATCATGCAGTACTCTTGAAATAATGGAGCAGTCTATAGTGCATTAAGAAGTCTCTTAGTGCTGTGCATTCAGAGGATCAGAGTTGGATGGAAAGTTCAGTTTTCTGCATAAAATTCGTAATTTACTACTGGACCTGCTCAAGAAGCCCAACTTACTTTTACTGCCATATGCAGAGTAGATGGTATCTTGCATGTGTACCTGCTTGCTGCTCCTTATGATCAAAAGGCCGTAGGGAATGAAGCGGGGTGTAAGTAGGGATGTGCACCGGCGACTTTTGGTGTCTCGTGTTTTGTGTTTTGGATTCGGATTTTCGCGATGTTTTGGGTTCGGATTTGTTTCGCAAAACACCTGCCGAAAGGTTTTAGTTCGGATTTAACGTTATGGATTCGGATTTTTTTTTAAAAAAGCATAAAAAGTTCAAAAATCAAGTTTTTGGGCTTATTTTCACTCCTACGCTATTATTAACCTCAATAACATTCAATACCAAGCATTTCCACTAATTTACAGTGTATTCTGAACACCTCACAATATAGTTATTAGTCCAAAACGTTGCAACGAGGTATCTTTCTGGACTGCGTAGTGGAGTGGTCCCCACAATATAATAAGAAAACCATCAACTGGTTTTAATCGCACCAAAAAATGTACCTGGACTGCGTAGAGGAGTGGTCACCACAATATAATTTAAAAACCCTGAACTTGTATGATTCGCACCAATAAATGTATCTGGAATGCGTAGAGGAGTGGGTCACCACAATATAATTTAAAAACCCTGAATTTGTATGATTCGCACCAATAAATGTATCTGGACTGCGTAGAGGAGTAGGTCACCAGTCACCACAATATAATTTAATACCCTGAACTTGTATGATTCGCACCAATAAATGTATCTGGACTGCGTAGAGGAGTGGTCACTCATCACAATATAAATTAAAAACACTGAACTTGTATGAATCGCACCAATAAATGTATCTGGACTGCGTAGAGGAGTGGTCACCACAATATAATAATAAAAAAAACCTCCACGGCTCTGAATTTCCCAAAAAAAAATTCTGGAGTGTGTAGTGGGGTGGCCCCGGTACTAAATTTGATACCTGGGCCACAATACCTCCTCCAAGTTCAAGTGTAGTGTTTATAACATATTAACACTACACTATTTATAGCACGTCAAACCCTCTTGTTTTAAATAATGACAGGGCATTTAACTTTTGATTAAATTTTTTGAATTTGTTGACATTTTCTTTTACTTTCTGAACATGGCAAATGACTGTTGAATGGTCACATAATGCCAAAAAAATAGTTGCAAGATGGAATTGTCCTTGGGCCCTCCCACCCACCCTATGTTGTTGAAATAGGAGATGCACACTTTAACAAACCAATTATTTCAGCGACAGGGCCTACCAAACAACTTTGGCTGAAATGATTGGTTTGTTTGGGCCCCCACACCAAAATAACAATTCATCTCTCCCTGTACAAACTAAACAGGCTCTACTGAGGAAAGATGTCGTCCTCATCCTCAACCTCTGATTCCTCTCCCCCTACAGTGTGTACTTCCTCCTCCTCACACATTATCAATTCGTCCCCGCTGGACTCCACAACCACAGGTCCCTCTGTACTATCTGGAGGGCAGTGCTGTACTTCATTGAGGAATTGATTATTAATTTTTATAAACATCATTTTTTCAACGTTGTGAGGAAGCAACCTCCTTCGCCGCTCACTGACCAGGTTCCCCGCTGCACTAAAAACTCTTTCCGAGCACACACTGGAGGGGGGACAACTCAGGTAAAATAGAGCCAGTTTGTACAGGGGCTTCCAAACTGCCTTTTTTTTCCTGCCAGTAACAATATGGACTGTCTGACATGTCTATTTGGATGGTGTCAGCAAAATAATCCTCCACCATTTTTTCAATTGTGACAGCATCCAATGCAGCGACAGTAGACATGTCTGCAATGGTTGGCAGGTCCTTCAGTCCGGACCAGATGTTATCAGCATCCCCGCCAGCGGCTCTTTTAGGAAAACTGAGATTTTTCCTCGCAGCCATAGTTGTGGAAGAAAATGAGGGTGGAGCTGTTGGCATGTCACGGTCCTCTTCAGAGGACAATCTCCTGACCAGAAGGTCTTTGCACCGCTGTAGACTTGTGTCCGCCGGAAACAGAGACACAACATACGCTTTAAACCGAAGATCGAGCACGGTGGCCAGAATGTATTCCTCTGACTTTAAAAGAGTGACCACCCTCGGATCCTGGCAAAGCGTACGAAGGGCTTCATCCACAAGAGCTACATGCTTTGTTGGATCGCAATGCTTTACCAGCTCCTCCCTTACTTTCTCCAGCTGCTTCTGCAACAGCCTGATCAGGGGAATGACCTGACTCAAGCTGGCAGTGTCGGAACTGACTTCTCGTGTGGCAAGTTCAAACAGCTGGAGAACCTTGCACAACACGGAAATCAGTCTCCACTGTGCTTGACTCAGGCGCATCCCCACTCCTTTGCCTATGTCGTAGGTGGCTGTGTAGGCCTGAATGGCCTTTTGCTGCTCCTCCATCCTCTGCAGCATATAGAGGGTGGAGTTCCAGCGCGTCACAACCTCTTTTTGAGGTGATGGCAGGGCAGGTTCATGCTTTTTTGATGTGCCTCTAGTCTGCGGTAGGCACTGGCTGAATGCCAAAAGTGTCCAGCAATTTTGCGCGTCACCGCAAGCATCTCCTGCACACCCCTGTCAGTCTTGAGGTAATGCTGCACCATCAAAATTAATAGTGTGTGCAAAACATGGGACGTGCTGGAAATTGCCCATATTTAATGCCCGCACAATGTTACTGGCATTGTCTGACACCACAAATCCCCATGAGAGTCTAAGTGGGGTAAGCCACTGGGAGATAATTTCCCTCAGTTTCTCTAATATGTTGTCAGCGTTGTGCCTCTTATTAAAGCCTGTAATACACAATGTTGCCTGCCTTTGCACGAGCAGCCATTTTGTAGATGCTGCTACTGATGCAGCTGTTGCTGTTGCTGCGGAAGGCGATGCATCTACCCAGTGGGCTGTCACAGTCATATAGTCCTTCGTTTGCCCAGAACCACTTGTCCACATGTCCGTGGTTAAGTGGACAGTGGGTACAACCGCATTTTTCAGAGCACTGAGGACACTTGATTGTACTTCTCTGTACATTTTTGGTATTGCCTGCCTAGTGAAGTGGAATCTCAACGGGATTTGGTACCGGGGACACAATACCTCCATCAACCCTCTAAATCCAACTCCACTGATGGCGGACACCGGGCGCACGTCTAACACCAACATTGCAGTTACAGCCGCAGTTATACGCTTTGCAATAGGGTGACTACTATCGTATTTTGTGTTCATGGCAAACGACTGTTGGACGGTCAATTGTTTTGTGAAAGACTTAGCGGTCTTACGACTTCCCCTCTGGGAAGATGACCGACTAACAGCAGCAACAGCAGCAGTGGCAGTAGTAGGCGTACCGCTGCAGGATTCCTCGGATGAATCCCGTATTGGAGAGGACTCAGTCTGGCTGCTGACTTGGGCTGCAGGACTCAATCTGATGGAGATCGTGGAGGAAGTTGACGAGGAGGGTGTTGCTGGTGTGTATCCAACTGGACCACGGGTTTTAGGTGTCCCTGTACCGATGACGGTCCTAGCCCCAGTTCCTGAACTAACCACTGAACTATGAAGGTTATTCAGGTGACGTATAAGGGAGGATGTCCCTAGGTGGGCAAGATCCTTACCCCTGCTTATTTGAGCTTTACATAAGCTACATATGGCCATACATTGGTTGTCCGGATTTGGATAAAAATAACTCCAGATCGAAGAGGTGCATTTTTTGGTCTTCTGACCAGGCATGACGATGGGCTTTTTCATCCCATGGACATCAGCTGTTTACCCCCCTGGTGCCTCATTTACAATAACCACATCACCATCCTCATCATCAAGTTCCTCCACAGCGCCAGCTACATCATCAATAGCCTCCTCCCGTGCCACCTCTTCCCGTACAGTGATGGGAAGGTCAGGCTTGACAACCACCAACACCCTTGGACTCGCCTTGGGGATTTGTGATAATTTCTCTTTAGAAGGCAGAGTTGTTTGCTGTTTTGTTGCTGACAGTATAACTCTCTTCAATTTTTTGTAGGGGGGGGAGGAGGAGGAGGGCTAAGATCCTTGGGTGAAGATGGACCACTAGTCATGAACACGGGCCAGGGCCTAAGCCGTTCCTTGCCACTACATGTCGTAAATGGCATATTGCCAACTTTACGTTTCTCCTCAGATGATTTTAAGTTTCTCTTTATGCTTTTTTGGAGAACTTGGGCTTTTTGGATTTTACATGCCCTGTACTAGGAGATTGGGCATCGGGCTTGGAAGACGACGTTGATGGCATTTCATCGTCTATGTCATGACTAGTGGCAGCAGCTTCAGCATTAGGAGGAAGTGGGTCTTGATCTTTCCCTACTTTATCCTCCAAATTTTTGCTCTCCATTATATGTAGCACAAGATACTGCAGAATGTGTGAACTTGGTAATATTGCAGTACCAATGGGCTTATACTGCAGGATTGGTTTTGCGAGTGTCTCCCGATGGAGTGGTAACAGAATCAGTCCTAGAGGTACACCGATGGAGTGGTAACAGAATCAGTCCTAGAGGTACACTGTCCGATCTCTGTCAAGCAGCTCCTGCCTTAAGCATTCCTTTAAGGCCCTGCGAGAATACGGTTACTCTCCAACAGTCCAAGTCCTCACTGTCTCAAGATTCTCCAACAACTCCCCTTTTGTCCCTTCCACAACCCCCCACTCATTGTCCTCTTGTGATTGGTGGTGTGAAGAGTTTGGGTGGTAACAGGGGTGGAAATAGTGCATGACATCAGTGGTCTCCCCCCCTGCGGAGATGGTGCCATTCGGACTGTGTTGCAGACTTGCTAGAACAATAGTTAGCAAACAGGGAGAGACCCCCTCCTGATTTTAGATAAGGTCCTGTCCCTCCTCTTTTTAACCCGTTCCACTACTTTTTGATGTCACAGGGTCCACAGCTGATTCACACTTCCTGTGAGCTGCCTCTCCCCCCCCCCCCTCTCTGGACATCACAGCAATAACAGATCTAGCCACCGGGCGGCATTTAATAACAGAGTGGGCCATGGTTGTTCAGTTGGCCCACTGAGGACAGACCGGGTTGGCAGGATATTCTCAATATAAGGCCCGGGTCTGTCACATACCTCCCCTTATTAAATCAAGGGGACAGTTGGAGTCTGGTGGTCGGGCTCCAGATGTTCTCCTTGGCACGGTGGGTTCCTTAATGAAGGATTCTCCTCCTCTCTTCTGGAGAGTCCGTCCGCATTTGAGTGGTGTTTCCCCTTTTTGTGCGAGATAGTAAAGTTATAACCTTGTAATGCTAAACTCCACCGTAATAACCTCCCATTTTCCCCAGAAGATCTTTGTAACCAGTAAAGGGGGTTGTGGTCTGTAATTACTGTGAACTCTTGCCCTTAAATGTAGGGTTGTAATTTCTTCAGGGCCCACACTATGGCCAGGCATTCTTTTTCAATTGTGGCATAGGCTACCTCTCTATCCACCAGCTTTCGGGATAAATAAATCACTGGGTGCTCACGCCCATCCTCCCCCACTTGGCTGAGCACAGCACCGAGTCCACACCCTGAAGCATCTGTCTGTACCAGAAATCGTTTCTTGAAGTCTGGGGCTGCTAACACTGGGGACTGGTCAATGCTGCCTTCAGAGCGTCAAAGGCTCCCTCGCACTCTGGGGTCCATTCTATATGTCTGGAGTATTTTTTCTTTGTCAAGTCAGTCAGGGGCCTGGCAACAGTGCTATACTGAGGCACGAATTTTCTGTAGTACCCTGCGATCCCGAGGAACGCTCGTACCTGCTTTTGGTTGGTGGGTCGGGGCCACTGAACAATGGCTTCTACTTTTGCCGGTTCAGGTCGTATGATTCCCCCACCAACACGGTGCCCCAAGTATTGCACTTCTGCCATGCCCATGAAGCATTTGTCTGGGCGAATGGTCAACCCTGCCTGCCTGATTCTCCTCAGGACCTCTGACACTTGCACTAAGTGATCCTCCCACGTCTGGCTGAAGATGGCAATGTCATCTAAGTAAGCCTGGGCAAATTCCTGACACCCCCCCCAACAGGTCATCAATCATCCGTTGGAATGTGGCTGGAGCATTTTTCATCCCAAAGGGCATTGTCGTACATTCAAACATTCCCAGTGGGGTTATAAAGGCTGACCGCTCCTGAGCTTTGGGGGTGAGGGGAATTTGCCAATAGCCCTTTGTCACGAACAGCACTCACCTGAGTCTGCGTGACGCTTATGTGACACAGGGTTAACCACACAACAACCACTTGGTATGTCTAAAATGATTAAATACTTCCCTATCTATGCGACACACTAGCTTTGCGATACTAATTACCACCACCAAGGGTTTTTCGGATAAGAGCTGACACTCTTATTTAGGAAGCCTTCGGTTCTCCCTAGCATTAATCCAACACAAGTTACTTTAATCAGAGTTCACTTAAAGCACAAGGTTTGCACAGTTTCAATTAGGTAGCGTCTGGACCAAACTGTCGCATGAATTCATAAGAACACAGAGACTAGAACTTATTAAGTGTAATTTAATATGGAAGACACATCCACAATGCTTAAGATAAAAAGATAATAAAATGACATACAAATATAGTGCAATTGTTTCTTATAAAATAAAAAGGATAAAACACAGAATTGATACCTCACTTAGAATCAAGTCTGTGGTGCCGGGAGGAGCAGGAAAAAATGGAACCTCATCAATTAAACTCCCTCAAAAGAAGAACCCAGAGTTACATTTTCAATACAGTTTTAAAGTCAAGCTACAGGGCCCCCCAGCCCCCTTCCCTGTGAGGTCAGAACCAACAGGAGGGGAGAATGCAAATTAGGGTCTTATGACTTTGCTGTTTGAATACCTCTAAGTCAAGTTTTCTTTACACCGTCCTAACTTTTCAACAGTATGGTTTACGAACATGATTTTACCTTCACACAACAGGTCCTAAGTTTCCCTTCATCTGCATACCACACATGCCTCTGTTATGTATGATATTGGAGAAAATGATATGATCTTTTCCTGTGCCCTTATTCAGCTTGAATCTGTCATTAACATACAACCCAGTCTCTGCAGTCGGCCTGTCTGGGGCCTCCCAAACATGTGTGAGATTTCATTGTCTTGCAAGAGGTCTCCTCAAAGGCATTCACATTTGCCATCCTGCCATAAATGGTATAAGGTGCTATCCTTATCTACCAGCCCCCCTGGGTGGTTTAACATCCACAAAACCCATTGATCTAACAGCTTCTAAGAGAACCAGGTCACACTATTTCTAGGAAGTAATACACAAACATATATTTGCAGATATATGCCTAAACATTAGCTTGCACATGACACCCTTACTCAGATCCAAAGTGGACACAAACTTGGCTGCCCCTAGCCTGTCTAGTAGCTCATCTATTCGGGCCATGGGATAAGCATCAGTGGTGGTGACCTCATTTAGTTTACGGTAGTCCACGCAGAAGCGGGTGGTCCCATCCTTCTTCGGGACCAATACCACCCCTGCAGCCCATGGACTATTTGACTTCTTAATTACTCCTAAGGCCAGCATTTCCTCTATCTCCTTCCGTACTTGGGCCAGTACTGCGGGGGTCATGCGGTATGCTACCTGCCTTATGGGCTTCTCCTCCCCCGTGTCTACATGGTGGGTGGCTAGGTGGGTATGCCCGGGCTTACAGGTAAATTGGGCCTGCTCCTTCTCCAGCACCTCCCTCATTTCCTGCCTTTGTCCCTCTCCTAGCTGCGACCCCACTGTCACTGTCTCCACCCCCTTTTCCTCTCTAACCTCCCCTATCATCTCCAGTAGGGGGTCTACCTCTGTGGGACCCATGGGGGGACAACACACCACCATTGCTGCCATCTGCCGTTCCACATAACCTTTTAGTCGATTGATGTGGACCGGCCCTACCTGCCTCACCACTTTGTATGGGCCATCCCAGGTGGCTTGAAGTTTATTCCGTCTCATTGGGACTAGCACCATCACCTGTCCTGCGTTCAGCATCCTATCCTGAGCGTGGGCATCGTACCACTCTTTCTGTCTTGCCTGGGCTCCTTTTAAATGGCCTTGTGCCAGCTGCGCTACCCTCTTCATCCTCTCCCTCATCTTCTCTACATATTTAAGGATAGGCTGCTCATTGGCCTGAAACGTTCCTTCCCAGCTTTCTCTAACCAGGTCTAGGGGGCCTCGTACCCTCCGGCCATACAAAAGTTCGAAAGGAGAGTATCCGGTGGACTCCTGGGGCACTTCTCTGTATGCAAACAGGAGCTGCTGCAGGGCCCTGTCCCAGTCTCTCCCTTCAGACTGTACATATGCCTTCAGGAGGTGTTTCAGCGTTCCATTGAAACGCTCACATAACCCATTGGTCTGGGGATGGTACGGAGTGGTTCGCAGGGGCTTAATGCCCCACTTTTCCCATAGGGTCTGGACTAGGTCCCCTTGGAATTGGTCCCCTGGTCAGTAACCACTTCCCTGGGATATCCTACCCGGCTGAAAATGTCCACCAGAGCCTGGGCCACATGCTCTGCGTCTATGGACGACAGGGCTACTGCCTCTGGGTATCTGGTGGCAAAGTCCACCAGGGTGAGGATGAATCTTTTTCCGGTGTAACTGGGGATGGCTAATGGACCTACGATATCTATAACCACCCGGGCAAAGGGCTCCTCAATTATAGGCAGAGATTGTAGTGGGACTTTCTTAGGGGCTCTCCCTATTCTCTGGCAGGTGTCACAGGAGGCTTTGTACCGTTTCACATCCTGGGTGACTTGAGGCCAGAAAAAAGTCCGCAACACCCGAGCCAACGTTTTTCTGGTCCCAAAGTGCCCCGCTGCTGGAATGTCATGGGCCAGCGCTAATAAATGGGTCCGGTAAGCCCAGGGTACTACCAACTGCTTCACTTCTGTCCCTGGGTCTTGATCTAGGGTGGGGGTGACTACCCTATATAACAGCCCTTTGTCCCACACTACTTTACTGCCTGCCACTTCCCCTCCCCCAGCGTCTGCTGCGCTCCTCAGTTTGGCTAGGGATGGGTCAGTCTGTTGGGCCTTCCTAAATTCCCTTCTGTCCTCCTCCCCCAAATCAATTTCTGGTACAACATCAGATCTTTTAGAGTTACTCACCAATGGTGCTGCCTCTGGCTCCTTGGTTCTGGTTGCCGGGGTTAGTCTTGGTGGTCTCCTTGGCGTTGCGGCTTCTTGTGCAGCTGTGGCTTGCACTCGGCTCTGGCTGCGGGTCACAGCTTGCACAAAGTGAGTGACCAATCCCTGGCCCAAATCATTCCCCAAAATCACTTTTTCTGGTAGTCCATACAGGATGCCCACCTCCACCATTCCAAATCACGCCCCCCAATCCAAATGTACCCGGGCCACTTGAATATCTGCAAGATGGCCCCCCACCGTGGAAATCCGGACCTGCTGTCCCTCCATAACTTGGGATCTTTTAATTATATCAGGCTCCACCAGGGTCAGGGATGCTCCCGAGTCTCTCAACCCCTGGACCTTGCAGTCCCCCACCCACACATCCTGTAGATGACCCTGCATATTCCTAGGACTCTGCCTCCCCTCCCCCAAAATCAGGTTCACCACATACCCCCTGTCCCTTGCCTCTGGCACATCAGGACAGGGTGGCTCGGCCTCAATGTCGATTTCAAAATCTCCTGGGGCATACTGTACAGCGGCCACTGGTGCAGCTCTGGCTCCTGGCATCGGACCTTTGGTACGAGAACAATCTCTCTGGAAGTGCCCCACCTGGTTGCACCGATAGCACCTCTTTGGATTCAGGTCCCAGGGTCTGGATCGGACTGGTTCATCTCTTGGATTCCGGGCAGAGTTCTCTCTAATAAAGGGGCCTCTAGGTGTCGCTAGACTTGCTGGAATTGGTCGGCTCCCCCTCCCTGCAGCTGCTTGACTAGGCATACTAGGGGCTCTCCATCTGGGTCGACTCACCACATACTCATCAGCTAGCCCTGCTGCCTCCTCCAGGGTCTCAGGTTTTCTGTCCGCCAGCCATTCCCGGATCTCTGGGGCCATTTTTAGAGTCAGCTGCTCCAGCATAATGAGCTATTCAATTTGCTTAGCAGAGCGGGCCCCTTTCCCTTCCAACCATTTCTCACAGGCCCTCTGTAGCTGGCTGGCAAATTCCTGGTGCGACTGTGACCCTCCTTTATTTAAAGTCCTGAACTTGTATCTGTAGGTCTCTGCATTTAACTGGAATTTTACCATCAGCGCCTTTTTCACTGTACCATAATCACCACATTCTCGAGGGCTTAGAGCCTGGTAAGCTTCCAGCGCTCTCCCAGTCAGGCTGGGTCCCAGATATTTGGACCACTCTTCCTCCTCAATCCCATGGACTCCCATCAAGTTTTCAAAAACCTGGAGATGGGTATCAATGTCTGCATCTGCCTCTTTAAAAATTGGGAATCATCTATATCCCAGCTGAGGTGTCAACCGGGCCTCTCCCCGACCTTCTTCTCTCTGAATCTGGGGTACCTCAGTTGCTACCCCCAACATTGCTTGGAGTACGGCTGCCCTTTCATGCAGGGTTGCCCTTTCCCCCAGTGCTGTCAGCCAATCTTGCAGCACTGCTGGAGTGCCGGACGGTGGTCTGGGTTGTGTCCCACTGGGGGGTCTCTGTGGCTGGCCTTTGGCCTCCTCCACCTCTGACTCTTCCATCTCCTCAGGGTGAGCCCTTTCCCATTCCATTAATTTGGCCACCAGAACTTCACGCACGTCTGTGTCATCAAAGTCCACCCCTTTGGTTCTGCAGAACCCCTGCAAGTGTTGTTTCCTTGCTTTCATATAGAATCTCTCTGTGGCTTTTAAACTAATCTGCTCTGCTTCTGTGGTCATTCCTGCTGACTTCCCAGCTAGGTTCTTGTTTTACTAACACTGGTGCTGACAGACTGTTGCCTTGCGTCCTTACAGAACCTGACCGTATCTGGATACAAGTCCCTGCGCTCTACCCAAAAGTTGGGACTGTGTGATCCCACTGCTGCCACCAAAATTGTGAGGACACCGGGGTTAGAACCAAAGCTCACTAGATACCCTGTCCTCTAGGTTCACAGGTCACACAGGTAAGGAGACAGGAAAGAAATAATAATCCCTTTTATTAAACAAAGTGTACACACTTAGTAAAATACAACAGTGCTTCCCAAGGAGAAACTTGTTCCCCCACCAAATATATCAAGTGTCAGAAAATCACCAGTGCAAGTAAAAACTCCCCAACAAAGTCCCCAGCAGGTTACCTCCAAGCACAGAGTCCTAGCAGGCCCAAACTCCTGGTAATAACATCCACAGCTGACAATCCAAGTGGGCCACGGTTTCTGATTGTTAAGGTGGGTCTGTGTATCTTGCTGATCCCAGCCGCTCGGCCAACTCTCCACCAGCTTGGTGGGACCCTGGGTATAGTCTCCCTACCGATGTAGGCTCACCAATTCCCCAGAATCTGCGAGTGTCTCCCGATGGAGTGGTAACAGAATCAGTCCTAGAGGTACACTGTCCGATCTCTGTCAAGCAGCTCCTGCCTTAAGCATTCCTTTAAGGCCCTGCGAGAATACGGTTACTCTCCAACAGTCCAAGTCCTCACTGTCTCAAGATTCTCCAACAACTCCCCTTTTGTCCCTTCCACAACCCCCCACTCATTGTCCTCTTGTGATTGGTGGTGTGAAGAGTTTGGGTGGTAACAGGGGTGGAAATAGTGCATGACATCAGTGGTCTCCCCCCCCTGCGGTGATGGTGCCATTCGGACTGTGTTGCAGACTTGCTAGAACAATAGTTAGCAAACAGGGAGAGACCCCCTCCTGATTTTAGATAAGGTCCTGTCCCTCCTCTTTTTAACCCGTTCCACTACTTTTTGATGTCACAGGGTCCACAGCTGATTCACACTTCCTGTGAGCTGCCTCTCCCCCCCCTCTCTGGACATCACAGCAATAACAGATCTGGCCACCGGGCGGCATTTAATAACAGAGTGGGCCATGGTTGTTCAGTTGGCCCACTGAGGACAGACCGGGTTGGCAGGATATTCTCAATATAAGGCCCGGGTCTGTCACAAATATATTTAAGGATTTGTCATATTGTCGTTTTTACTTTCTTCCATGAGCTTATTTTTGGCTTGGATCCAGTGGTCGAAGTGGAAATTTAGAAGTGACGGTATGAAAAATATGATGGGAGTGTAAGTGACTGGAATTTGATAGTTTTACAATGAAAGCAGTAGCATAAGTGGCAGTGTAAAGATGCCCCCGGAGCCAGTGCCCGAGAAGAGGGCGAAGATGTCCGGCTTTGCTGCGCCCCTGGAGGGGGTGAAGAGTACCCTGGTGGCTGAGCCCTACAAGCGGGTGAAGAAAGAAGGTTACTCAACCGTCCAGCGCTCCCGCGGTGAGTATCGCTTCTTTTCCCCAGGTTCTGGCAGCGGAGGAAGGATGAGCCAAACAGGGCTCATCTTTCCCCGCTGGCCAGTCAGCGGCCGGATACGCTTGTGCCCGGCCGTTTAAAAGATTGGCGCCGCGGCGAGCCAATCAGCGCTCGCGGCGTTGGCTGATGACATCATGCCGGCGGCGCCGGCCGGCGCCATTTTGGCAGAAGAGAGTCGGCGGCGGAGAGAGAAGGATGTCGTGGGACGTCCGGAGTGCAACAAGAGGAGAAGCCGCCGGAGTAGAGATCGCCAGCAGGGAGCCCTTGTAAGGGCTGAGAGTGCCCCCGCCTCCAGATTAGTGAAAAGACCCGTGCCGAATGGGAGAAGAGGCGCCGCCGGCTGGAGGGTCTGGAAGACCCGGAAAAGAAGAGAAAGACGGCGTGGCAAGTTGAGTATCCTGCGCAGAGCAGGTAAGTACACTCAATGTTAGGTCGGGCACTAGGCCCGTGGCCACGATCGGGCATAAGGCCAGTGCAGCAACTATTAGGGGCACAAGGCCCAGGGAACTGGGCACTAGGCCCCTATGAAGTAGTGGGCCAGTAGGCCATATTGTTAAAGGGGACAAGCCCCTGTTAGAAAGTGAGGTGAGGGGAGGCTCAGAGCCCCCAGGTACAAGGGCACAAGGCCCTTAGTTAGGTAGTGGCCTAGAGGCCAGAGGAGAGGCCACAGGGTCTTAGTAGGGGCTGATAGCCCGTAGGCTGAAAAGGGCCCAAGGCCCTAGTAGATAACTAGGAGGCCACAAGGCCTAAGTAGGCAGGGGCTAGTGCCCCTAGGTAGCAGGGCACAAGGCCCTAGGTAGTGGGATCAGAGCCCTGAGTTAGAGAAGGGGCTAAGGCCCATAAACAGAGCACAAGGCTCTGTGTAGGCAGCTGGGCAGAGGCCCATGGTGTGAAGGGCGGAAGGCCCTGGTGGTGTGACAGTCCAGGGGCAAGATGTCAGGCCCCCATTAAAGGTAGGCTCTTGTTTCCTGTGTTTTCCTGTGCTAACCCGTGCTGTGGGGGACAAGTGTAGTTACCAGCTTACACATAGTCAGGGAAGAACATACGTAGTTTTCCCGTCCCTAAGGTCCCTGGGGTCACACTGGTTCCCAGAGGGGGTGACTGAGTGAGTCGGTGGCAGTGCAGCACACCTTGAGGCAGTTCCAGGGGCGGCCCGTGGTTCTGGTTGAGGGTCCCCAAGGCCGGTTCCGTGCAGGTTAACCTGTGGTTCCGGGTGTAAGGACACGTGTTAGATACCCGAGTACAGGCAGTCGGGCGGTTCAGTTCGATCGGCTGTTCCGTGAGGCAATCGACCCGCGGGTTAGTGTGCTGTTCCAGCGAGCCTCAGTCGGGCCTGGTGAAGCCGGTCCTTAGGGTCCGTGGGTGACCCCATCGTAAGGAGACAGTCTCCTTGGTTAGACCTGGGTGAGGGGGTTAGAAATCGCCCTCCGGTATAGTCTGTGAACACCGGCTGGTGTTTCCCGTAGTGTGTAAGTGAGCAGTTCCGTCAGTGCACCACACCTAGTTAGTCATAGTTGTTTGACTTAGTTGCATTGCCAACCATTAGAGCGTTGTTATGGTCGGGTCGCTGTTGTAGTCAGTTTAGTTTTGTGGGTGCCCATCTTAGTCTCACTGAGAGCGCAGAGGGAGGGTGTGTGTTCCTTGTCATCCGCAGGTGTCGGGGAGGTGCAGGAGAACCGGATCGGAAGTGGGAGTGTCCCGGTGAGTATCACGCTCGATTCCCCCTTTCGGTTAGGCCCTCACCGGGAGGTGTGCGAGGTACTTGAGGCGGGACAAGTCCTGGTCTCAAGTGCCTGTAGTCCCCCGTGCCTTGGCGAGAGCAAAGTGAGGAGGCGGGAAGGGGGCTTGGACTGAGAGTGTCCTTGTTCATTGCCGTATTCTCGGACAGCCCTTACATGGTAGGCACGGCCGTAATCTCTGTCTCTTTCTTAGAGGGACATGGTTGGAGGTGACAAGGGTTGCGGCTGCTGATCTGCTGGGATCGAATCACAGCTGGGATATCGGAAGCGGACTGGAGGTGACCATCGTTTACAAAGTAAGTTCTTTTGTGTTGCGTCTGTCCTGTTTCCCCGCAGGGGCGCTTCAGCAGCATGGCATACCACCATATATACCGCTACTTCCACCACTGCTTAGATCTGTATGAAATGTTGCAGCTCCCCACATTTTATATATAAATGCATTGTAATTGTGTTGTTTTCATTATTAAACTCTGTTTGATTGCCGTTTAACAGGAAGCAAAACTTTACAGAATATACTCGTATCCCCTGTAAGGATTTGAAATATGTTTCTATATTTTAAAATATTTTGTACCTATTTGTATTTTCAATTCGTTTATTTATTTTTTGATAATTTTTTATTAGTGGAGCTGAAAGCCAGAGTCTTTGGTTTCACAAATGGGTCACAAATGTGCATATCCTGTGAGAATGACCTAGCAGAGAGGTAAGGTAACCCATACAGCAGGGGCGCATGGAGGATTGCCGGGGGGGGGGGGGGGGGGTTCTCCCCGCCGACCCAAAAAAAAAAAACCACGAGAGAGAGCTGCTCCGTTTCGCCAGCGCTGTCCTAAACAGCAGCCACGGTGCTGTCTAAGAAGCGTCTGCGGCAGTGCTCTATACAATACAGCACCGCCGCGGACGCTTCTTTAACAGCGCTGCGGCTGCTGTATAGGACAGTGGCCACTTAGTTAGCGCAGGGGGGGGGGGTTTAGAGACTAAGAAACCCCCCCTGCGTGCGCCACTGTACAGCCCCAGGCTAGTATTGCTCAGCTGCCCAGTCTTTACTGTCCCTGTACTTGAAACCCAGGAGAGACACTGGGAGATACCATCTAGCAATACTCCCAGAACTTGCTAGGGAACTAAGTCATTTGTCAGCACAGAATCTTCTAGCGCAATGCAGGGGATACTGACATTCTGGCACTAGATTATGCGTTAATGTTCAGAATTACTTTTTGCTTGAAATTTGGCTGCAAACACAAAACAAATACTGTGATGTGGAAGCCTCATAACAGAGATGTGTAGGTGCTCACAGCGAGAGGCCAGTTGTTGTGGGTTTAGACAGTGTTTGGAAAAACATAGCCATGCAATTTGGACACACTGTCAGCACTCTGAGCTTAGGGTTTTCATCAGCTGTAAATGGTTCCATGTGTACTGTGTTTCCATATGTGCTGGGCACCCTTCATGGAGTACAACCAAACAGCAGGGGAGTTTATCAAGTTTTTTTTTCCAAATATGCTTAGCTGAATTTGTGCTATGAGGAAATGGAATGCAGTAACTTGTTTTCAGAACAACAGCCAGGAACTGACTTTGCAAACTATTATTTTATTGAATTATTCTGCTGTTGTTTAAAAAGAAAAACGTTGGGATTAGAAAAATGCACATATAAGCAGAATTGGGAAATTGCATGTAAGAAACCATAATGATGTGCTTAACAGCAGCACATTTCCAGTGTTTAATATTAAGTTAATGTTTTTTCCTGAGCCTAGGTTTTGCACCAAACCTTCACAATCACAATTTAAACGTATTTTTTTCCAGGACAAAACCAGCACATGAGAGGTGTACTTATTGGGTAAGACAGCATTGTAGGTGTGATCCAACTCCAAGTTAACAACAGTTTGTACACAGGCCAATGGACTACTCTTTGATTGATGCACTTTTTACCAACAAATCCTTCAACTTAACTTTTTAAATTTTTTATTTTAAGTTACAGCTAAGATAATAATTTTATTTTACACACTCTGTCTTAGTGAAAAATATATTTTGCTGGCAAATTTGAAATACTAATTTA
Organism: Mixophyes fleayi; assembly: GCF_038048845.1. Taxonomy (NCBI): domain Eukaryota; kingdom Metazoa; phylum Chordata; class Amphibia; order Anura; family Limnodynastidae; genus Mixophyes; species Mixophyes fleayi. Next base: position 205,241,012 of record NC_134404.1, read on the forward strand.
AAAGTGATATATTTGAATTTAATGGTTTTGTACACCTTCATAAAAGAATTGTGGTCCACTGCTGGGCAACCTCTGTCATTTGAGGATCATAGGAGGGAGGGCACACACTGTTGTCTAGAAAGTAAGATTGACTCTTAATTAGAAGGCCATCTAATCAGGAGCTGGATAATCATGATTTGTAAGTATTAACCTCTTGTTCTCTTCTAAATATTTTTATGAAACCTGAAGCAGTTGTGACTTGTTTGGGCAAAAGCCAAAATGACTAGTAAATTCTGAAAAATCCATACAACTGCCCTGATAAATGCATGTTCAGCAAGAGATCTCCTTTTCTTTATTGCTTTTTGATTGTTTGGCTTTGTACATAAACTACATTTCTGCCTGACTGCGAATTGACAAAATCCACAGCTAGCAGTTTTCAGTAGCTAGAGTTATGTAGGTTACCATAAAGGATCCTAGATGTTTTCTATATAATTAGCATAAAAGCAAAGTAACAAACATATTAATATGTTGCAATACATGATATAACAAAAAATATGTTATAAAATTCATTTCAACATGAATATCCTGCAAATGAATCCAAATGAAGATATAAGCTCACCTCAGGTGATACAACATATACTAGAGTGTATGTATGAGAACAGTACTTACATGATTAGTGAATTACATACTTATCTAATTAGAGAATGTAGGAGGCTAGCCCTTACAATTAACGGAGGAAAGATAATACTTCTTCTGTTTCATGTAGTAGTGAAATCCATTCCTTCCTTCACATATTACAGTGGTTAATATCCGGGACCAAAATGTTGAGTTCTCTTAAAAAGTAACATTCATATAATTCATCAGAGAGTGAAGTATGTTGCGTAGGGAGTTGGTCTCATCCTTGCTAACTGGGAAATTAAAAAATATAAATATTAGAGATGTGTACTGACACCCGTGTTTTGGATTTGGATGTGATTTTGGTTCTGGATTAAGTTTGGGTTTTGATTTTGGTTTGGGCAAAACCGCCTTCGCATGTCTTGGTTTTTGTTTTGGATCTGTATTTTTTAGAAACATTGCTAAAATATGCTAACAACATAATTTTGTCCTTTTTTGTTTCTAGATAATTATTAACCTCAATAACACTAAAATCCACCATTACAGAAGTGTCTGTACTTTGATGTAATTGGCGGCAAAGGCCTTCCTTGTGGAAATTGTAGTTCATTTTGATGAACATCATCTTTTCTACATTTTGAGGAAGTAGCCTCCGACACCAATTGCTGAAAAGGTTCCTGGCTGTGCTGAGAACTTTTGCGAGTACACACTGGAGGGTGGGCAGCTTAGGTATTGCAAAGTACGTGGGTCTCAAAATTCCCTTTTTTTCCTCCCAGAATGTAAAGGGACTGTCTTACGTGTCAATTTCTATGCTGTCGTTAAAATAATCCTCTACCATCCTTTGGATGTTGGATGTTGATAGTAGGATCAGGTGGAGTTACGACAGAGGTGTCACAGTTTTGGATCAATTCTTTTAGACCAGACCAGATGTCAAAATCTTGTGCTGAGCCATCTGCATCATCCCTGGGTATCTTGGGAAAGCAAAGCTTTTTTCTAGCAGCAGTTGCCTGGGAAACTGAAGGAGGAGACGCCGTCCTGTCACGTAACACTTGAGCTGTCATCTTACTTGCCAGGAGCTCCTTGCATCTCTTCAGATCTGGGTCAGTTGGAAACAAGAGAAGACATTGGATCAAGCACAGTCACCAAAATGTAATGATCTGATTTCAAGATTTTGATAACTCTTGGATCCTGGCGAAGCGAATAAAGTACTTGATCCACAAGTCCGACATACTTAGCGTAATTGCTTTGTTTCATTACCTCCTTCAGTTTCTCAAGCTGCTTTTCCAAAAGTCTAATTAAGAGAATCACTTGACTCAAGCTAGCAGTGTCTGAACTCACTTCACAGGTGACTACTTTGAATGGTTTCAACACCTTGCACAACAATGAAAGTATTCTCCACTGTGCTGGAGTAAAATACATTCCCCCTCCTTTTCCAATGTCATGGCTTGTGGAGTAAGCGTGGATGGCTTATCGCTGTTTCTCCATCCTCAGAACATATATAGGGTGGAATTCCACCTTGAAACCACCTCTTGCTTCAGTATTTTACGTGCCACAGACAGCATCTCCTGCAAGTCCCTGTTATTTTTCAAAAAGCTCTTCACCACCAAGTTTATTGTGTGAGCAAAACAGGGAATGTGATGGAATTCACCCAGCTGAAATGCTCTCATAATATTGGTGGCGTTATCAGAAATGACATATCCTGAGGGGAGTCAAAGCAAGATAAGCCATGTTCAATGACATCCCTTAGTTTTTTGTAACAGATTGTCAGCTGTATGCCTCTTAGTAAACCCGGAGATACACAGAGTAGCCTGCCTCTGAAAAATGTGACTGTCACCCACCGGACTGTGAGTGCTTCTTCCCGGACATTTAGGAACCGTGGCCGTCCTCCATCCTGAGGGACTGCGCATGCGCAGCCCTTTCTAAACCTTCAGTGTATGTTCCTTTAACTTAATTGGCAGATCAGGCAACACTCCCTATATTAAGCACCTGTGGTCAACACCACGTGGCCTGATCTTGGAGTCTCATTCCCCATGAGTCTCTGAAGGTGTTCCTGTGTTTCCTCGTTTATTCAGCCCAGCTGATTCCTGTGGTTTCCAAACCACGTCTACCTCTGTGGTTTCCAAACCACTTCTACTACTGTGGTTCCCATACCACAGCTACCCCTCTGTGTATCATCGTGACTGTGAGCTGATTCCTATCCGCTGCCTCCGTGCACTACAGTCTTCTAACCACTTCAACTCTACCGTGTATTATTGGGACTGTTAGCTGATGCCTATCCGCTGCCTCCGTGCACTACAGTCTTCCATCCACATCCACTCACCTGTTCATCATCGTGACTGTTAGCTGATTCCTATCCGCTGCCTCCGTGCACTACAGTCTTCAACCTGCAACTCGTCTGTGTTTCATCATCGTGACTGTTAGCTGATTCCTATCCGCTGCCTCCGTGCACTACAGTCTTCAACCTGCAACTCGTCTGTGTTTCATCATCGTGACTGTTAGCTGATTCCTATCCGCTGCCTCCGTGCACTACAGTCTTCAACCTGCAACTCGTCTGTGTTTCATCATCGTGACTGTTAGCTGATTCCTATCCGCTGCCTCCGTGCACTACAGTCTTCAACCTGCAACCCGTCTGTGTTTCATCATGACTGTTTGGCTGATTCCTATCCGCTGCCTCTGTGCGCTTCAGTCTTCAGTTCTTGTCAACTCTCCCGTGTTTCCTTGAGGCTGCTGCCACTATTGCTACCCGCTACTCTCCGTGATCAACAGTTCCAGTTCAACTCTGCTCTCCCGTGTCCCATCGTTACTGCACCTGCTGGTTGCTATTGGCTACCTCCGTGTTTCCGCAGAGACCCGCTGTTGCTACTCCTCAGCGCTACTCATCCATCTACTGCTGATCCGCTCTCCACGCTTTCCTGTGTTCCCTGCTGGTCTACCTACCTGTGCGCTGCACCTACTAGACCACCGCTTCACCCATCCAGGGACTTTGCATCCTGCCGGCCTCCTGCCGTTCAGGTATCTCTGCACTCCTGTCTGACTGCCTACTTCTGAACCACGGTATGCATACTTCTCATTGACTGTGCTGTGTATTGCATACCTTGCTGGACTGTGTTGGTTCTCCTCTGGAGTTTGCTATCCGCTGAGTCTATTGCCATCATTGACTGTGTTATCTCGTGCTGGATTACTTCAAGAGACTTTCTATATTGGCAGTGCTGTTCAGTCATATATACATATATATTGTGCATATTACTGTGGATCAAAGTTAAGGTGCCCGTGTATATCTTGTGTTGCAGTCTCTCCCCGTGCACCTCCTCACATATATATTCAGTGGTACAACTTGCTAGTGGCAGACCACTGACCCCTGTTTCCAGTTTCACCTGTTCCAGTATCCTCTCACATAGCAGTGGTACAACTTGCTAACGCAGACCACTGACTCCCTGGATACCTCCACTTGGATTCCATTCCTTCACTCAGACAGCGGTACAACTTGCTATCCGCAGACCGCTGACTCTCATCACCTCCTCGTTTCTGTTGGACATTCCTCCTCACTATAGCAGTGGTACAACTTGCTACCGCAGACCACTGACTACCTTCACGTGTCCTTTGTCCATACAGTTCCTCGTGTATTATTACCTCCATATTGCCGGTGCTGCTAGTCATAGACTTTCCTGAGCATCTCATCATCTGCTATTTCCTGTTCCGTGATCACCCTGCTACCAGAGTACCATATTACCATCTATACTGCTCTGGTAAGCCTATCACCTGGTGATCCCTGGGTAAAAACTCCTAGTGCCCGTGACAGTAAGATCAGGCCATGACAGACCCAGATACGAAACCTACCGCTAAAGAGATGCTGCAGCATCTGGTCAGCCGTGTGGAGCAACAGGATGCTCGCCAACAGCTGTTACTTCAATGTTACCAATCGTTAACCTCCCAAGGAACATCTAGACAGACTGTTACAGCTAATATTGAAGCTCCTGTGCTTTCCTCCGTTTCCCCAGTGCCATCCCAGGTGTCTACAGCTCCTACGCTTCACCTGCCTACTCCGTCAAAATATGACGGGGACCCCAAAACTTGTAGAGGTTTCCTCAACCAATGTTCAGTCCATTTTGAACTCCAACCTCAAAATTTTTCTACCCATCGTTCCAGAGTGGCCTATCTTATCTCATTGTTTTCTGGACAAGCCCTGGCTTGGGCCTCCCCTCTGTGGGAGAGAAACGATCCAATTCTACAAGATAGTGCCAAATTCATTTCCACGTTCCGAAGTGTGTTCGATGAACCAGGTCGTGTGACCTCCGCTGCTTCCAGCATTCTTCGTTTGCGACAAGGCTCCCATACAGTAGGCCAGTATGTCATTCAATTTAGGATCCTAGCCTCTGAACTTCAGTGGAACACTGAAGCATTAGTTGCCGCCTTCTGGCAGGGGCTCTCCGATAAAATTAAAGATGCACTGACTACCCAAGAGCTTCCTTCGTCACTAGAAGATTTGATCTCTCTTTGCCATCGTGTAGATATGAGATTTCGTGAAAGAGAGTCTGAGAAATCAACGGCTGTCAAAGCACCTCTTCGTTCAACCCCTCAATTTCGTCCAGCTCCACCCTCTGTGATTCCCATGGAGATAGGACGTTCCAAATTATCTTCAGAGGAGAGGAAACGAAGAGTAAAGAATAGACTCTGATCTATTGTGCTGATTCCACGCATATGCTCAGCTCTTGCCCTAAGAGATCGGGAAATGCCAGGCCCTAACTAGTTCTGGAGAGGTGAAGTTAGGGTCCCTGGAGTCCTCTCCATCGTCTATGAAATCTAAAGTCTGCGCTTTTGATGTTACGATTTCCTTTGCTACCAAATCCTTTGAGTCACAGGCATTGATTGATTCCGGAGCAGCAGGAAATTTCATTTCTAAATCACTAGTGAATCAATGGTCCCTACCAGTGATTACTTTAAAAACACCCATTACTGTGACGGCTATAGATGGATCACGTCTCATCAATGGTCTCATCACCCAGAGTACGTCTCCAGTAACTCTTCAGATTGGTGTACTACACCATGAAGAAATTTCGTTTTTAATTCTTCCAGTTACGACAAGTCCGATTGTCTTAGGCCTTCCATGGCTTCAGTGTCACTCTCCCCAGATTGACTGGCGCGCCCCTCAAGTTACGTCTTGGGGGTCTGAATGTCACCATCGTTGCCTTTCCCAAGTTTTTCCTCTTAAAGTACAGCAATCTTCCATCTCATCTACCTCCCCGGGACTCCCTCCTCAGTATGCTTCATTTGCTGATGTGTTTGATAAAGCTCAGTCTGAACGTCTTCCTCCTCATCGTTCTTGGGATTGTCCGATCGACCTTCTACCTGGCAAGACTCCTCCCAGGGGTCGGGTCTATCCTCTCTCGTTACCTGAAACTCAAGCTACATCTGAGTACATACAGGAGAATCTCCAGCGTGGGTTTATTCGACCTTCCACCTCTCCCGCTGGAGCTGGGTTCTTCTTCGTCAAAAAGAAGGATGGATCATTACGCCCTTGTATAGATTTTCGTGGACTCAACGCCATTACTATCAAGAATCGGTATCCCATTCCGCTGATCACTGAGCTATTCGATCGCATCAAGGGAGCTCGGATATTTACTAAATTGGATCTTCGTGGTGCCTACAACTTAATTAGAATCCGTTCCGGTGACGAATGGAAGACCGCGTTCAACACCAGAGATGGGCATTACGAATATTCAGTAATGCCCTTCGGGCTGTGTAATGCCCCCGCTGTTTTCCAAGGCTTCATCAATGAGATCTTTCGGGACTTATTATATGTATGTGTCGTTGTCTACCTGGACGACATATTGATCTTCTCACAGGACCTGCCTTCTCATCACCAAAATGTGGCAGAGGTCCTCTCCAGACTACGGAAAAATTCATTGTTCTGTAAATTGGAAAAATGTTCATTCGAGTTACCCCAGATTCCATTCTTGGGGTATATAGTTTCCGGAGTTGGCCTGAAGATGGATCCAGACAAAGTAAATGCTGTATTACATTGGCCTCAGCCAACTACTCTTCGTGCCATCCAGCGTTTTTTAGGTTTTGCCAATTACTATAGACGCTTCATTCAAGACTTTTCATCCATTGCATCTCCTATTGTGGCCCTGACTCGGAAAGGGGCTAATACTAAGCAATGGTCATCTGAGGCTCTCCAAGCCTTTCAAATTCTCAAAGAGTCCTTCTCGTCTGCTCCCATTCTTCGACAGCCTGATGTGACACTCCCCTTCTTCCTAGAAGTAGATGCCTCTAATGTGGGCTTAGGAGCCATTCTCTCCCAACGCTCGGAGCAACAAAAATGACATCCTTGTGCCTTCTACTCTCGGGGCCTTCTGCCCGCAGTGAAAAATTATACTATCGGGGACAAGGAGTTGCTGGCCATCAAAGCTGCATTAGAGGAATGGAGATACTTGTTGGAAGAAGCTCGCCATCCGGTGACGATCTTCACGGATCATAAGAACTTGTCATATTTGCAATCTGCCCAATGCTTGAACCCTCGTCAAGCAAGATGGTCTCTTTTCTTTTCCCGTTTTGAATTAATTATAACCTTCAAACCAGCCGCTAAGAACAAGAAAGCTGACGCTCTATCTCGAGCTTTTGTGACGTCCTCTGATGTAGAAGAGGTTCCCAACCATGCTATTCTAGACCCCAAATGTATTTCTCTGGCTGCTTCATCCACCAAAATGCTACCATTTGGGAAGACCCTCGTGCCTCCTACTCTGAGGAGGAAAATCCTTTCGTGGTTCCATGCCTCTCGTTTTTCTGGACACGCCGGTGAACACAAGACCTTTGAGATTCTCTCTCGAAGTTACTGGTGGCCTTCAATGAGGAGAGACGTCAAAGAGTTCATTGCTTCCTGTGATTTATGTTCTCAGTTCAAATCCTCCCGCAGAACTCCAGCAGGGTTGCTGCGACCACTACCCATTCCCTCCAAGCCTTGGACCCATATTAGTATGGATTTCGTTACTGATTTGCCACCTAGTAAGAATCACAATACTATTTGGGTAGTGGTAGACAGATTTTCGAAGATGGCTCATTTCGTCCCTCTGTCCGGGTTACCTTCCTCGTCTACTTTGGCTGAACATTTCATTAAAGAAATCTTCCGCATCCATGGATGTCCGTCTGAGATTGTGTCAGATAGAGGAGTACAATTCGTTTCCAGATTCTGGCGGGCCCTTTGTAAAACCTTGGGCATACGATTAGCACTCTCATCTTCTTACCATCCGCAATCTAACGGACAAACGGAACGAGTCAATCAAGATCTTGAGACTTTTATTAGGATGTTCTCTTCAGCCAACCAAGACAACTGGGTAGAATTGCTCCCTTGGGCTGAATTCGCCCATAACAACATGTACCATGAGTCATCATCCAAAACTCCATTCTTTGTGGTCTACGGTCACCATCCGTCTTTTCCGGAATTTCCTGCCCTCCCGCCCACCCAAGTTCCTGCTGTGGAGACTGCTTGTCAGACCTTCAAAAATATCTGGTCTCAGGTCAAAACCTGTTTAAGGAAGACATCTAACAAATATAAGTCTTTCGCAGATAAGAAGAGGCGGGCTATTCCACCACTAAAAATTGGAGATCGTGTCTGGTTATCTACCAAAAATATTCGTTTGAAGGTTCCATCTATGAAATTCGCCCCTCGTTTTATTGGTCCATATAGGATCATTCAAGTTATCAATCCAGTATGTGTTAAACTTCTTCTTCCTAAGAATCTTCGGATTTCCAATGCCTTCCATGTGTCCTTGCTCAAACCTCTCATCATCAACCGTTTCTCGACTCCTCCCTCAGCACCACAGCCAGTTCAAGTTCATCAGGAGGAGGATTTCGAGATTACTGAGGTATTGGATGCAAAAATTTCGCGAGGAGTCCTCCGTTTCCTCGTTCATTGGAAGGGCTTTGGTCCTGAAGAGCGTTCATGGATCAAAGCTGAAGATCTTAATGCTCCTGCCCTTCTGAAGAAGTTTTATTCCAAATATCCGGACAAGCCCGGTTCCAGGCGTTCTGTGCCCACCTTTAAAAGGGGGGGTACTGTCACTCACCGGACTGTGAGTGCTTCTTCCCGGACATTTAGGAACCGTGGCCGTCCTCCATCCTGAGGGACTGCGCATGCGCAGCCCTTTCTAAACCTTCAGTGTATGTTCCTTTAACTTAATTGGCAGATCAGGCAACACTCCCTATATTAAGCACCTGTGGTCAACACCACGTGGCCTGATCTTGGAGTCTCATTCCCCATGAGTCTCTGAAGGTGTTCCTGTGTTTCCTCGTTTATGCAGCCCAGCTGATTCCTGTGGTTTCCAAACCACGTCTACCTCTGTGGTTTCCAAACCACTTCTACTACTGTGGTTCCCATACCACAGCTACCCCTCTGTGTATCATCGTGACTGTGAGCTGATTCCTATCCGCTGCCTCCGTGCACTACAGTCTTCTAACCACTTCAACTCTACCGTGTATTATTGGGACTGTTAGCTGATGCCTATCCGCTGCCTCCGTGCACTACAGTCTTCCATCCACATCCACTCACCTGTTCATCATCGTGACTGTTAGCGGATTCCTATCCGCTGCCTCCGTGCACTACAGTCTTCAACCTGCAACTCGTCTGTGTTTCATCATCGTGACTGTTAGCTGATTCCTATCCACTGCCTCCGTGCACTACAGTCTTCAACCTGCAACTCGTCTGTGTTTCATCATCGTGACTGTTAGCTGATTCCTATCCGCTGCCTCCGTGCACTACAGTCTTCAACCTGCAACTCGTCTGTGTTTCATCATCGTGACTGTTAGCTGATTCCTATCCGCTGCCTCCGTGCACTACAGTCTTCAACCTGCAACCCGTCTGTGTTTCATCATGACTGTTTGGCTGATTCCTATCCGTTGCCTCTGTGCGCTTCAGTCTTCAGTTCTTGTCAACTCTCCCGTGTTTCCTTGAGGCTGCTGCCACTATTGCTACCCGCTACTCTCCGTGATCAACAGTTCCAGTTCAACTCTGCTCTCCCGTGTCCCATCGTTACTGCACCTGCTGGTTGCTATTGGCTACCTCCGTGTTTCCGCAGAGACCCGCTGTTGCTACTCCTCAGCGCTACTCATCCATCTACTGCTGATCCGCTCTCCACGCTTTCCTGTGTTCCCTGCTGGTCTACCTACCTGTGCGCTGCACCTACTAGACCACCGCTTCACCCATCCAGGGACTTTGCATCCTGCCGGCCTCCTGCCGTTCAGGTATCTCTGCACTCCTGTCTGACTGCCTACTTCTGAACCACGGTATGCATACTTCTCATTGACTGTGCTGTGTATTGCATACCTTGCTGGACTGTGTTGGTTCTCCTCTGGAGTTTGCTATCCGCTGAGTCTATTGCCATCATTGACTGTGTTATCTCGTGCTGGATTACTTCAAGAGACTTTCTATATTGGCAGTGCTGTTCAGTCATATATACATATATATTGTGCATATTACTGTGGATCAAAGTTAAGGTGCCCGTGTATATCTTGTGTTGCAGTCTCTCCCCGTGCACCTCCTCACATATATATTCAGTGGTACAACTTGCTAGTGGCAGACCACTGACCCCTGTTTCCAGTTTCACCTGTTCCAGTATCCTCTCACATAGCAGTGGTACAACTTGCTAACGCAGACCACTGACTCCCTGGATACCTCCACTTGGATTCCATTCCTTCACTCAGACAGCGGTACAACTTGCTATCCGCAGACCGCTGACTCTCATCACCTCCTCGTTTCTGTTGGACATTCCTCCTCACTATAGCAGTGGTACAACTTGCTACCGCAGACCACTGACTACCTTCACGTGTCCTTTGTCCATACAGTTCCTCGTGTATTATTACCTCCATATTGCCGGTGCTGCTAGTCATAGACTTTCCTGAGCATCTCATCATCTGCTATTTCCTGTTCCGTGATCACCCTGCTACCAGAGTACCATATTACCATCTATACTGCTCTGGTAAGCCTATCACCTGGTGATCCCTGGGTAAAGACTCCTAGTGCCCGTGACAATGACGTAGTTGGGTACATGCTGCTGTTGTTTAGTAATTGGGACACAAGACCTCAATTAACTGTCTAAAACCAGCTGAATTAATAGTGGATTTTGGACGCAGATCTAATACTAGCATAGTTGCCATGGCATCTGTGATCGCGGGTGACAGCTTTCATACTTGCTTCCTCTTGCAAAGGATTGTTTAACAGTCAATTGTTGTAAACTACTAGCCTTAGCAACTTGGATGCAGGACTAACTCCGATCGCTATTGAGGATATTGATGAGGAAGTTGTTGTGGGTGTAGATTGCAGGTGGCGGAATCTAGGTGAGTGAAGGAAGCTAGCTGATGCTGGACTGCTTGCTGTTATTTTTTTAGCATAAGTTTCTGATTTTCCCAAAAACTTCCTATGAACTCGCTTCAAATGGCGTAACATGGATAAGGTTCCTAGAAGGTTAATGTCCCTACCTCTACTGACTGTGCCTTTACAAACGCTACAAATGGCTAGACAACTGTTGTCAGGATTTGGGAAAAATAATTTGACACATAAGAGGTGGATTTTTTGGTCTTGTGCCCAAGCATGACAATGGCCTTCTTCTCATCACTGACAAGAACTGCTTCCACTGGTTCAGGACTTACACAAACAACATCATCCTCATCAACATCCTCATTAGCCACGTCGTCAGTTACACAAATATCCCCCTCATCCTGTTGCAATTCCAAAGTGGTATCCTCAATTTGTGTATCTCTGGCTACACTTGGGCTGCTCATCCACACATCTGCAGAAATGCTGAAAGGAGGCTTCTTTATGGGTACAGTATGAGAAAGGTCAGGCTTACAGATTGCACTCGTGTATAGACTCTCTTCAGGAATTTGTGTCATTTCTGAATCTGAAAATACATTTTCCTCTAATGCCTTACTGTTTTCTCCCAGCTCGACTTTTACATGTAAAAGTATTTGGGCACCACTTTTTGAGTCAGAATGACAAGGTCTTGCTTGGTAATAACTGACCTTACAAGAAGATGCCTCAGTTGCAGAACTAACTTTTATTTTTTTCTGCAGTTAACTTTGCCTTGATTACTGATCTTTATTTTTTTACAAAGGTAAAAGGTGTATTTTTTAAATTTTTGTGTCCCTGACTTAAAAACACCATGTACTTTAGCTCAGGCATTGGCAGATGACGTAGAGGGATTTCTATCATCATGACTGGTGCCAGCAGCTGTTTGGTGCTCCTGGTCTTCTATGTACTGCTGTGAATTAATTTTAGTAACACAGTACAATGTGACTGCAGATTTTGAAGAACACTGAGAGCCCTATTATTTTTATTTCAGCAATGACAATTAGCAATGGATAAATGGCACATAGACTGTAGATTGGCATCAACACTGGGACCTCTCCTGTTTCTGTGTGAGCTATAATAACACAGTATAATGTGACTGTAGATTTTGAAGAACATTAACAGCACTATTATTTCTATTTCAGCAATGACAATAATAAAATGGAGGAATGGCACGTAGACTGTAGACTGACAACAACACTGGCACCTCTCCTGTTTATGTGTGAACTATAATAACACAGTACAATGTGACTGAAGATTTTGAAGAACACTGACAGCCCTATTACTTCTATTTCAGCAATGACAATTAGCAATGGAGCAATGGCACGTAGAGTGTAGACTGGAAACAACACTGGGACCTCTCCTGTTTCTGTGTGAGCTACAACTCAGTAGAATGTCACTGGAGACTTTTAAGAAAACTGCCACCCCTCCTCTTTCTGTTTTAGATATGACGCTGCCCAACTGCACTAGAGACTGCCAGGAACCGTGCTACCCCTTCTGTGTCTTTCTGTGAAATGGCGCCGGATCTATGTGTAGTCCCAACAACGCAACGATAATGTTTTGCCTCGTTTTCACTTCCGAGGGGGTGCAAAAGTACCGAGCCGGCTCGGCTCTGTACTTTCAAAATCAAAATTTATTAAATAATATTTTTGAAGCAAAAGAGAAAAATCCCACTTGCACTGGGTGTGTGATCATAGAAGGAGAATTTATATTCTATCCCATAATAAAATCTTGTATATTTTAAATTTCCAGTGTGTATAAAGGATATTGATGTGTAAACCATTTCTTTAAAGTAATATTTATACCAATAGCCATGGCGTTATTTTTGGACTCAATGAACTTTTTATTATAAATTCACACCTCCTGTATTTACTCCGAATAATACTTATATATACAGGTCATTCCCTTCAGTCAATCTGTACCAAACAAGTTTATTTTAAAGTTTATATCATATGCACAGATTGGTGCTTATTTGCACAGATCTTTTAGCCTTTGTGTTATCTGTAGAATCCTTAAAGATTCTTATTAATCTCTTCAAATTGTTTACTTAGCTCTCTTCAAATAGTCTACTTTGTTATATTAAACAAAACTTTTTTTGATTTCTGAAGCAGCTCTTTAATAAAATATTACCGTATATACTCGAGTATAAGTCGACCCGAATATAAGCCGAGGCACCTAATTTTACTACATAAAACTGGGAAAACTTATTGACTCGAGTATAAGCCTAGGGTGGAAAAGAGCGCTAATTTAAAAACCTAAATAAAAATGAAAGGTTCAATCTATGAAATCATTTTTAGCTAGATGACAAGGAACATTAATAAATGATTATAAAATCATTGGGTACAACCTAACCTAAATAAAGGGGTATATAAGGGGTAGGGATATAAATGTATGAACATGGTGGCTGTATTGTTTGTTCATTATGTAATTGCACTGTAAATTAAAAAAAACAAAACAAAAAGGAGAGAGAGAGAGAGAGAGAGAGAGAGAGAGAGAGAGGAGAGAGAGATTTTTCACTTACCCGGCAGTGGAACGCATATGCGTTCCAACAACAGGAAGTTCGGCATTTGGAACGCAAGTTTGCGTTCCAAATGCCGAACTTCCTGTTGTTGGAACGCATATGCAGAAGTTGACAGCCGAGGGACCGGACACCAGGTAAGTTCACCCGTGTATAAGCCGAGTGCGCTTTTTCAGCATACAAAAGTATGCTGAAAAACTCGGCTTATACACGAGTATATACGGTACCTTAAAGTATGACAAATGGAAATCCTTTCCGTTGGCAACTACATTTATGTGACGTTTTATTGAATATTAATGCTGAGCTACAAGTTCGCTCTGACTGACAGGTGCAGTTGAAAGCTAACTGCAGACTTTCAGCTTTAATTTGAGGGTATTTACATCCAAATCAGGTGAACGGTGTAGGAATTACGGTTTCTATATGTGCCTCCCACTTTTTAAGGGACCAAAAGTAATGGGACAATCGACTCAAAACCTATTTCATGGACATGTGTGCGCTATTCCCTTATTATTTCATCATCAATTAAGGAGGTAAAAGGTCTGGAGTTGATTCTAGGTGTGACATTTTAATTTGGAATCTGTTGCTGTCGACTCTCAATATGAGATCCAAAGAGCTGTCACTATCAGTGAAGCAAGCCATCATTAGGCTGAAAAATCAAAACAAACCCATCAGAGAGATGACAAAAACATTAGGTGTGGCCAAATCAACTGTTTGGAACATTTTTAAAAAGAAAGAACGCACTGGAGAGCTCAGCAACACCAAAAGACCCGGAAGACCACGGAAAACAACTGTGGTGGATGACAAAATATTTTTTTCCCTGGTGAAGAAAAACCCCTTCACAACAGTTGGCCAAATCAAGAACACTCTCCAGGAGGTAGGTGTATATGGGTCAAAGTCAACAATCAAGAGAAGACTTCATAAGAGTGAATATAGAGGGTTGACCACAAGATGTAAACCATTTGTGAGCCACAAAAACAGGAAAACAGATTAGAGTTTGGCAAACAACATCTAAAAAAGCCATTACAGTACTGGAACAACATCCTATGGACAGATGAGACAAAGATCAACATGTACCAGAGTGATGGGAAGAGAAGAATATGGAGAAGAAAAGGAACTGCTCATGATCCAAAACATACCACCTTATCAGTGAAGCATGGTGGTGGTAGTATCATGGCATGGGCATGTATGGCTGCCAATGGAACTGGTTCCCTTGCATTTATTGATGATGTGACTGCTGACAAAAGCAGCAGGATGAATTCTGAAGTGTTTTAGGCATATTATCTGCTCATATTCAGTCAAATGCTTCAGACCTCATTGGATGGCGCTTCACAGTGCAGATGGATAATGACCTGAAGCATACTGCAAAAGCAACCATAGAGTTTTTTAAGGCTAACAAGTGGAATGTTATGCAATGGCCAAGTCAATCACCTGACCTGAATCCGATTGAGCATGCATTTCACTTGATGAAGACAAAACTGAAGGGAAAATGCCCCAAGAACAAGCAGGAACTGAAGACATATGCAGTAGAGGCCTGGCAGAGCATCACCAGGGATGAAACCCAGCGTCTGGTGATGTCTATGACTTCCGGACTTCAGGCTGTAATTGCCTGCAAAGCATTTGCAACAACGTATTAAAAACTGAAAGTTTGATGTAGGATCGTTTAGTTAGTCCCATTACTTTTGGTCCCTTAAAAAGTGGGAGGCACATATAGAAATTGTATTTACCACTCCGTTCACCTGATTTGGATGTAAATTCCCTCAAATTAAAGCTGAAAGTCTGCAGTTAAAGCACATCTTGTTTGTTTCATTTCAAATCCATTGTGGTGGTGTATAGATCCCAAAATATGAGAATTGTGTCGATGTCCCACTATTTATGGACTTGACTGTATATATATATATATATATATATATATATATATATATATATATATATATATGTTAAAATGTCGTTATCATGTTATCATTTCCCATCTCTTCTTTAAGCTGAATATATTGAGCTTTTGAAGTATTTCGTGCTAAGTTTTGTTTTGGAACCAATTCACCATTTTATTAGATCTTCTCTGAATTGTTTATATTTTATATTTTTCTTTAAATCAAGAACTATATATAGCACTCAATGAGAAGTCTATGAAGTTGCAATATAACCTCTCTCTTCTAGCTACTAATATCTCTTCCAATGAAAGAATTTTTCAACTGGCTTTTCCCACTATTCTGCTTGTTTACCTTCTGTGGCTGGATCACGTAGAAATAATTTATTGTAGAAATTTATTTTAATTAGTGATGTAGGCGTCAATTTATATAATTGTGAATGTACTCTCATGGAAATGTATTGATTTCTGAGACAGTATATCATGTTTGGGTTTTTTAACTTTTCAAGAGGAAATCCCAAGTAGGCATACAAGTGGAGGGGATGTGGTTTTGAAACTGTCTGGAGACAGGTAATATTATGGTAATTAGACCTTTTCATTTCTGAGTGACCAACAGGTCTGTTGAGCAGGGGCGGGCTGGGCCAGGGGGCAGGGGGGCATCGGGCCCCCGGGCCACTCAGTCTGACAGCTATTTGGGCCGGTCCTTCCCGTTGAATACAATATTTAATGAATATTTAAAGCGGCCGCATCGCCAGACGTGCAAAGCATGTCATGTGATGCGGCCGCCTGTGCACCCCCCGGGCTGAATTTTGCCAGCCCGCGCCTGCTGTTGAGCCTGAAAACACAGGAGGGGGTAATTAAACTTGCAGGTAGACTTACTATGTGTGTCAGACTCAGGAAGCAAGTGATCACAGATTAATGAGAATTTTGCAAGTTAAATTACGTTAAAGAATGTTATATCTTGATGGTAAACATTCAATATAAAACCTCAGACATTATGGTGCCACTATTCGGATTGTAAGGTTACACCGCACCAAGTAGACCATTAGTACTCCAGTAATTCTATCGTAATATTTAAGGAGGGTGCACTCATACACTCTATGAGATCAATGTTTGCAACAAAAAAAAAGGGGAGAAGGAAAAGAGTGTGTCCTGGGATAGAGGCACTCGAATGGTCAAAAGTGTACTTTAAAACATATAACTTTATTAATAAACATTAAAATATATATTCATTATAATCTAATATATAAATGTCTAGTGGCGTGTGTTAGTCTGTCTGTGTGTGTGGAAAAAATAAAACCAAGCTGCAGCGCCACCTGCTGGGCGGAGTTATACACTGACCTACTAAATTCTTAGTGTGTGTGGAAAAAAAAATTCAGAAAGGGCTGAAATTTGGTATACTAAGATGTTTTTAATTTGTTAATTTAATTTGTTAATTGTTAAAAGTGTTTATAAAGATTTAAAAAATATATATATTAATATATTTCTTGAAGGAGAAGTGACAGTTGGGAGTGGTTGGTGGTTGTCGGGGGTGACAGTTGGGAGTGGTTGGTGGTTGCCGGGGGTGACAGTTGGGAGTGGTTGCCGGGGGTGACAGAGTGAGAGGAGTGTAATGCTCAGGACCGCTGAGAGAGATCTCTGTGTCTGGATAGACATCTGGATAGATGTGGCGATGAAAATGAAGGATGAGGTGATGGAGAAGAATGATGAGGTGGTGACATGTGGACAAAACCACATTAAAAAAGGGCGCTTGTGTCGGGAAGTAATGCTCTTCCCCTGAGGAGGCCTGGGCTATGGCCCAAATGCATGACAAGAACCTTTTTAACACCTTAAGTAGCTTGATTTGACTAGAATGCATGAGTATCATGCACGGGTTAACTTGTAGGGAATAAACCCTCAAAAGTTAATAGCGAAATATTAAAATAGGATATGGAATGAGTTGACTTGGATAGTAAATACTGTTAAAAAGTTAGAAGAGGAAAGCTACCTGGCTACGCTGCCGCTCTCTTATATACTATAACTCTAAAATATAATTTATAACTTCTGAATCAAACTATGGAGACAAGTTAGTAGTGTGCTGTTCACAATGTCTGCCTCCTATGGTCATCGGGGGCATGAGAACTCATTATATGACATACAAATGTTGCTAATAGTAACTAATGTGAATGTATCATATAAAACCCTCAAATTAGCCCTAATAATATTAGAGAACTAGGTTGTCACATATAAATTTTCTCTGTAGGTCTATAGGGGTATATAGTCTCTCATATTGTATATATAATTTTTTTTTTAAAGTTGTCATTACCTAATATCAGTACAACCACTGAGATGCCCAATTGCTGACTTTAGATAGAAAATAATCTATCCCAAAGGCATTTTGCCCTAATTATAAATAATGTATAGATAGCTGATTCTAGGATGTCTTTATATAGGGCTAATTTGAGGGTTTTATATGATACGTTCACATTAGTTACTATTAGCAATATTTGTATGTCATATAATAAGCTGTCATGCCCCCAATGACCATAGGAGGCAGACATTGTGAACAGCACGCTACTAACTTGTCTCCATAGTGTTGATTCAGAAGTTACAAATTATATAAGAGAGCGGCAGGTAACTTTCCTCTTCTACCTTTTTAACAGTATTTACTATCCAAGTCAACTCATTCCATATCCTATTTTAATATTTCGCTATTAGCTTTTGAGGGTTTATTCCCTATTATAATGAATATATATTTTAATGTTTATTAATAAAGTTATATGTTTTAAAGTACACTTTTGACCATTCAAGTGCCTCTATCGCAGGACACACTCTTTTCCTTCTTCCCCTTTTTTTTTTTGCAAACATTATGGTGCCACTAGCAGCAATGTAAGAAGGCGCTAAACCTCTCCAGACTGATTTATGTGCAGGTTGCATGAAGCACCTACATTTTTTAGAGAGGGTGGATCCTGGATTACCCCCTGCCAGGGTATCTGTGTATATCTGAACAAAAAGCGCACTGTTTCACCATGTAATGTAGTAGTATTATACATCTGTACCTTCTGGAGCTCGTTGGTACCACAAACTAGTGTAACTCTCCTTATTCGGATGGCTTGAGTTATTGAAACACCACTGCTTCAAGATCCTGCTTTGACGACTATTTACCTGTGCTGTAATTCCTGTGACCTAAAGATTAGACCAGTCTAATCCATAATCCAGTTTTGTGGTTGGGACCCTGCATCCAGTACCAACACTCTGGCACTACCTTGCAGCTATGGCCAGTGTGATAGGCAACCCTGATCTAAAGGAAGTGGTCAGGGGTACCAGCCCAGGTGCACAGTGAGGGAGTACTCTTACAGTGAAAGTTACCCAGAAGGGACCAGTTTTAGGTGCCAGCATTGGAACCTAATGGTGGCAGCAGCAAGCCCCTCCTACTGTGTTTAAAGGGGAGCGATATGGGATAAAGAAAGGCAAGGCCACAGTCCCTTTGTTTCTCCTCCGTTCTCTCTCTCTCTCTCTCTCTCTCTCTTTCTCCATAGTACTCTCTCTCCTCTGTTCTCCCTCTCCTCAATTCTCTGTCTCCTTAATTCTCTGTCTCTCTTCAGTTCTCTCTCTATTTCTCCTCAGTTCTCTCTCTCTTCAGTTCTCTCTCTATTTCTCCTCAGTTCTCTCTCTCCTCAGTTTTCACTCTCTTTTGACAGTTCTCCCTCTCTCCTCGGTTCTCTCTCTCTTTCCACAGTTCTCTCTCTCTTTTCTCTCTTCTCGGTTCTCTCTCTACTCAATTTTTCTGTAGTGTAGTGTCAATAATGCCATCTTCTTTCCAACCTTCTTTTCTTGATCCTCTGTAATCCATTGGATAAAACAAAAAACCATAGGAACATATCGGACTGCTCACTAAGAGCTGCAGGCTCAAAATGAGCTAAAGTTCAGTAAGCCTGTCTACTTAATAGATGGGCAGTGAATCAGAAGCCCAGAGCAGGCAAGAAGCTTCTTTTTTGACTGGGAATCTAAAACAACTGCCAACTAAACAACAAAGGTAAAGCAAAGCAAAGGGCAAAAATCAAAGGACCCCATTGAATGGATAAGGATGAAGGGGCCAGGAGGCCAGTAAGCTTGGGATCAAAGGGGGCAATGAGAAATGTGGCTAAGTATGGATGTGGGGAGATGAGAAGGAAAATAGAGTATTTGGATACATGAGACAAGGAGCAGGGAGATAGCTAGCAGAACAAAGGAGGCAAAGATGAAAGGTAAAAATTGGTGAAATAGACATAAAGCCAACCACATTCCTCAACTTTTGCTCTGGTCCACTATTTCTAAAAAGACTTAAAGAACCACACTGCATGGGGAAGGCTCTGTGTCCCACCTTAGTAATTTTAGAGAGTTTTTTTGGGGAGTATCCACCTCATAGTAGAACCTTCTCTTCAAGGGTTGGGTACGAAATCCCGACGGAAGACATACTGACACTTATCCTGCTGACATGAAAATGCAAACAAGGTAAATGCTGACATATCCATTTGCCCAACACTGAGATAATGCCACCAACAGTAGGCTTGCTGACAGTGACAATGCCGACAATCACAATGCTTGCAGGTCCACCGCCATAAAACAGTGTTAAGCAACAATTAAAACAGTAATAAAAGTTAAAACTACCCTCTCCCCCCTCCAAAACAGCTTAAAACTTGTGCTGGCCACCGGCACAGAGAGCATTAAAAAAAAAGTGTGGAGTTCCCCAAATTTTACTAGAGCTAGCACTAGGCTTTGCTAGCCGGGTGGCACCATAAAAGGGGAGATCCGCAGTGTGAGGTCCCCCTGCCATGATGTCAACCAGCCCCAGGCTGTACAATCGCCGGACCCTCAGGCAAGGCTCATTTAATGTCGACATTATGATTGTCGACATTGTCACTGTCGGATTTTCTCAGTGTCAGGCAAATGTCATAATTTACCGTGTCGGCATTTTCATGTTGGCAGAATAAGTATTGTCATTTCT
Source organism: Mixophyes fleayi (assembly GCF_038048845.1). Classification (NCBI taxonomy): domain Eukaryota; kingdom Metazoa; phylum Chordata; class Amphibia; order Anura; family Limnodynastidae; genus Mixophyes; species Mixophyes fleayi. Next base: position 205,261,293 of record NC_134404.1, read on the forward strand.
TCCATCATAAATTTGATTGCCACCGCTCTCCAGAGGGTCCCAGCCCCATCTGTTATAGTGCACTTTGGCCTAAAATGGCTTTCCTTCTCCTTTATAATGAATTACCGATTTAGTCAAAATAAATGTTATTAGCACATATACATAGTTGTACCTTGTCAAAGTATTTTTCACAATGCCAGCATCGTATTGACTGCATGTGATTGGCTTATGACGGTAATTATCTAATCTTATGCAGTCAACACCTAGGGGTATATTTACTAAACTGCAGGTTTGAAAAGTGGAGATGTTCCCTTTAGCAGCCAATCAGATTCTAGCTGTCATTTTGTAGAATGTACTAAATAAATGATAACTAGAATCTGATTGGTTGCTATAGGCAACATCTCTACTTTTTCAAACCCGCCGTTTACTAAATCTAGCCCCAAAGGTTTATTATTTACCTTTAACTACATAGCAGTATGGTTAGTTGTTACCAAATTTAGGCACACCTTTCAATAAGTCATGAAGGCTGCATTTATTATATTTGTGTCCTTTAATCTTTTTTGCTACTAATAGTTATATTAGGTCATTTTAAAAATAAACATGATGTATAAAATGTGCATTTTATATATATATATATATATATATATATATATATATATATATATATATATCCTTTCTTTCTGGGTCTGATTATAAATCTAATGTGTCACATTTTCATTTTCTTAGAGGTATCAGTGAAATAGCACCATAATTCAATCATCAAAATGTGGCAAAACATTGTAAAAATAAGTTATCTTACATGGGGTAAGGATAACAAAGCAAATATGAAATTGGGAGAAAGAAAAGTTCTATTAAAAATGTCTTTGGAATGATTAATACATCCCAGGAGGAAATGAGCAGGAGATCTGACTTGGAATTAAAGAAGATTTGTTTAATACAGAATGCACTATGGGCTACTTGACAGATTGAATTAAAGTGGAAATGTATTGGGCTTGTGGGAATATATTCAGTGTCTTAAATGTTGAAATAATTTATGATGACTAAAAGTTAAATGAAAAAGCCAACAATAACTGTTATCATTAAGTGGGATTTCTGAAATACACTGTGGACCGAACACTAAACTGAGAATTTTCTTGGTTGAGATTGGGTAATGTTAATAAAATCGCATTATTTTATCAGTATAAATGAGTTTACAGATTTCAGTATCTGAATCTCTCATGCTCCTCACTAATCACTAGGCAAAACATACCCAATCTAACTTGCTTGTAACAACTTTTGTGTAAACACAAATAAAGCTCAAGGTTTCTGCAAATTTGAAACCATACTTAATTACTCTTCAGGTAGGTCGACCCTGAAAGCAACTTGCTATGAGACCAGGTAAATGAGTATTACACTCCTTTAGGATTCTCTCACTCTTTTTGTCATCAGTGCTTCTAGTTTGTCATTAAACGTTACAGATTATGCCGGCTATACATACTGCAATATGGCAGACTGTATTGGGTAATTGGCCTGATATAGCTGCAGGTTGGCTACAAAACCACCACAATTATGATTTCTCAAATCTGATAGCATTTTGAGGTTGGAAGGTGATCACTATTGGACTTTGTGTGTGGTCATCTTCCAACTGCAATAACAAGTGCCATTAACACTGGAATTGATGTGACTACTCGAACAGCTGCATGTCAACCAATTTGACCACCAATATGTGCAGCCATATTGGAGAGTAATCCTATTGCTTGGCTCTTGTGCCAACAAGATCTCAGCATCTATGTCTAGCTTTATTGAACAGGTAACAGATAACTAATATGGTCCAGAGGTCGGTTGTGTACACACTTGCATCTTTAATGTAGGGTCCATGGTTATCATTTATATGTCTCATTCTTTGTGAGGTTTTAGTATTCCTATTATCAGGAGTTTCCTCAATGTGCTGGGTAATGCAATACACCAGTGACACAAGATTAGTAGAAGGCAGATGGGGTACCAATCTTTAAAAATGGAACAAAAATCAGGATAAGGAAATGCGAAACCTATAAAACTATCTTCTGTTGTGGGTAAATTATTTGAAGGTATTCTGTGGGATGGGATTCTAAAATATATTGTAGAAAATAATTTAAATACACAGTGTCAGTATGGTTTTCTGCAAGACTGGCTATGACTAACAAATATGATTTATTTTATGAGGATGTAACTGTTATGAGCTGCCGTGCTACTAATATGGCTCTGTCACACATTGACCAGCTAACCTCTCATTCTGGCTGCTCTGAACTGATTATGCGCACACCTACATCCTCTTGATTGGCTAAGTACCTGTCAGCCTGTATTTTTAAAGCATCTGCCTCCTTACTATGTTTGCCTAACCTTCAGGTCTCCTTTCCTGTTAGGACGTCTCCTCCTCTGGCTATTGTTTATTGCTCTCCTGTGTATACCTGTATTACCTCCGCAGTCAAGTTGCTGCTGCTACTCTGTAGATTGTTGCGCATCCCCTCTGATCCTGCCACAGGGCTTCCAGCTCATCAGGACCTGAGCGTTTCATTATCCTGCAGTCTATTGCTCTCCTGTATATACTTGCATCACCTCCACAGTCAAGACGCTGACGCTACTTGGCAGATCATTGCGCATCTCCTCTGATCCTGCTCCAGGGCTTCCAGCTCATCAGGACCTGCAGTCTATTGCTCTCCTGTGTATAACTGTATCACCTTTGCATTCAAGACGCTGCCGCTACTCTGCAGATCGTTGGGCATCTCCTCTAATTCTGCTCCAGGGCTTCTAGCTCATCAGGACCTCGTTGCATCAGCGTGCTGCAGACTATTCCTCTCTTCTATAATCCTGAACTTCCACTTACCTGTTGGACCCGCCTCTAACACTCTGACTTAGCCTTACTTCAATATCTCCTGATCCACCATCTATTCTCGCTTATCGCCCCCTAGCGGAACATATTCCCATATTCCCTTGCGGGGATCCCTGGTGAAAACCTTTCTTTCCGTTAGACTCTGCACCTCTCTGGGGGTAGTATCCACCTGAGCAGACTTCGAGGTCCATCCTGACTCTGTTTTCGTGACAGGCTCACTCTAATCCCCAGGTGGGATGCCACTTTCTGCTGTGAGCATCGCTCTCATAGTCTATTCCATCTCAGCTGATTGTAGTTTGCCTCTGATATTGGGGGGGGGGGGGGCTCATTCCTGGGTGCCTCCTTACTGGGTGCTTTAAATAGCAAGGAGGACTCACCTCCATGCCTGCTATTTTGCCCATGGTCTTGCTGATTTATTACCTGCTGCCAACCTTCTGCCTATTCTTTTAATTCTCTGTTTGCTGCCAGTCCTGATCTTTGGCTTGTTTCTTAACCATTCCTGCTTGCTGGCCGCCCCAACCTTTTGTCGGTTACCATTGCTCGCTCCCTGTTCTTGAGCATTTGCTTTGTTATTGGTTTGCCTTCTGTATACTACCTGGTGCACGGTACTCCCAGTCTCTAGACCTCTTCGCTACCTGGTACCTAAGATAAACTTTTAAAGCTCTGAGTTTAAGCCTTGAGGGCATTAAAGTACCTGTGAGAACACCGCTCTCTATGGGAAAGTCAGCTTACTGTTGGCAAATATTTCTTTAACATCCTGTCCTAAAAGTTTATCTTGGTATTCAGTGGCGCACGCAGGGGGGGTTTCTGAGTCTCCAGGAACCCCCCCCCCCCCCCTGCGCTAACTCAGTGCCCAATATAGCGGCACTGTCCTATACAGCAGTCACGGCGCTGTCAAAGAAGCGTCCGCGGCGGTGCTGTATTGTATACAGCACCGCCGTGGACGCTTCTTTGGCAGCGCCGCAGCTGCTGTATAGGACAGCGCTGCCGAAACGGAGCTGCTGCAGCTCTCTCTCGTGGTTGTTTTTTTTTGGGGGGTTTTTTTGGTCGAGGTGGGAGAAACCTTCCCCCTGACAATCCTGCTTGCGCCCCTGGTATTAGTGGAAATGATTATAGTAAGTTTAAAATGGATTTTGATAGTGCAATTGATATGATATCTTTGGATTTTGCAAGTCTATTCGATACTATTTTACTTAACAGTTTGGAGCATAAGATGATAGTATTAGAGCTAGGGGAAAAAGCATGTGTATGGATAAAAAAACTGGTTGAAGTATAGTTTTAAACGTAACATATTCACACTTGACTAGATTTATTAGTGTTGTATTGGGTCTGATTTACAGGTAACCTAACTGATATGTTTAAATATGGCAGAGGGAAAAATAAAGATTTGTATAATCAACTTTTCACACTAAGAACTAAACAGAGCCCAAGGGAGTCATCGATTATGAATTAAATACTTTGCCGTGAGCATAGCAAGGAGTACATTATTTCATGTGAAGTTAAGCTGTGTAATTTTTTTTTTTTTATTGAAGCAGATATTACAAAAAATTAGTTGCTTTTACAATATAAATGGCAAAACTTGTTTCATGAAAGACCGCTATAAATAGCAGCTTCTCATTATTCTGCAAAATCCTTGAGAAAGTCTGAGGGCTAGATTTACTAAGCTGCGGGTTTAAAAAAGTGGGGATGTTGCCTATAGCAACCAATCAGATTCTAGCTGTCATTTTGTAGAAGGTACTAAATAAATGAAAGCTAGAATCTGATTGGTTGCTATAGGCAACATCCCCACTTTTTCAAACCCGCAGCTTAGTAAATCTAGCCCTGAATGTTGGAGACCATACAACATACCATTTTGATCTCCACCAGTTTCCATTTAATCAATATTTACGCTTTTCACCATGCTGGTTATCAGTCTTTACATGTGACGACCAAACGGGAGTAATAAAATCCACTAGTAATAAAGGTAATATCTTAGGAAGACCTAGGGATAGTTTCTAGGGTAAAATTTTATCCATTCCTTTCCTTATAGGATCTGGGATCTCCCTATTTCTTAAAATGTCTATCATCAATGCAGTGTCATCATACCAGTGTCTACTGTGATTACATACCTATTATTATATATATTTCTATTCTTTTTCCTATTTCATCATGTTTTCAGGTTTCATACAATCAATATTAGCAATATTAGGTACTGCCCAGTTGATATACTGCCCTGTTGATTTTAATCCGAATACTCAAAAATCACATATACCTACCATGAACTTTTTATACATATTTTATTTAATTACCATATCCTCACAATTGGATTTTTCAGTTCATACAGATAGATGCATGGCAAACCTGCTTCATATAATCTTTATGCTGAAAATGTTATTGGCATTACATTTTTTAGACTTATCTACAATTAAAGGGACCACAGGTTTTTTTTTATCATCTTTTAATAAGATTCAAGAGCACAGGTTCGGAGAAGTTGGTTTACAAGGAGAGCTCAATAAAATTGCAATTTGAGGTTCTCAGGAAGCTGTTTATGTACCCCAGAAAGAAACCTCAGGTGCTGGCAACCAATTACGATTTGCACAGACAACAGGGGAAAGTGTGCAATGATTGCAGGGGAAAGTGTGCAATGATTGTTAACATGCATTTGTGGTGTCAGGTGGCACAAGAAAACCTGCATCTGCTGCAGAAAAATGACCACACCACTTTGGCAAAATATTGGGACTTCAACCTGTGGCTCCTGGTTGCATTTGAGACACCTGATAAGAAGTTTAAGAAATTTTTAGATAGGAACTGAATTAGTAAGGGCCCTGACAATCACTGAGTGAGGCTGACTGTTGTGTAAGCCTCTTGTAGAGACACAATAGTCTTCCCTATACATGAACTCCAACTCAGTGGCATAGGGAGAAAACTATTACCTTTACATGCTCTTTTTTGTCTGTTTAACACATATGCATACATACCATAGTTCTGTCTGTCGTACAGTATTTCAGGTTATTTTTGTAAATGTGTTTTAAATTGCAAAACCATATGGCAACATTTATGATTAAGCAAAAGTTCACACATGCTTAATCAATAGGTGTGTCCAGTGAGAAATGGCAGTCATCCAATATCTCCCTCTTCTTATTGAATCCTCTTGTATGTAGCATTGTGTAAATTTCATTTCAAGTGCACACTTCTTTACAAGAAGCAGTAAAATAAAGTATTCATTACATTTCAGTCCAATTACTATAACACTATAATTTTCTTCAAAAGATTATATATAGAAAATGGTTAATGGTACATAGTCTGAGATGTCAAGAATAAAAAGCAAAACACAGTAAATAAACCATAGCAATGTTAACAACATGCAGTCTTCCATAGTTATGAATCTCTACACTGTTGCATGTTATTTCATTTCTCTAGCAGACAGCTGGTTTGGTAAAGTCAAGCTCTGCTGTTGTGCAGACAGCCCTGAGACAGTGAGGTGGCCTTAGGGTGGGAGGCAGAAAGCCCTTGAAGGCATCGAAACACAAGCAGCAATTGAAGCTGGCTGTGGGTTAGCAGTGCATCTCTAGAGGTCCTGTGAAAAGCCTGTGCAGCCTGACTTGGCAATCCCCCAAGTAGAAATGTTCACAGAAGGACTGTTCTCACAGCCCCTTGTTCACGAAAATGTAACTGGGAGCAGAAAGTAAAATGCATTTTCATCAACCTCAAAGAAGCCCTTTTATGGGCAGCACTACGGCCTGGGTTGTGTTTGATCCCTGTTATAAATGGTGACCTGTGCTGTCTGCAGTAATTGCCCCTAGATTAACAACAGGTGACATTCTCTGTAAATGAGTGCCTTTGAGTGATGGTCATTTCTGAGTACAGAAGTCCACTGCAATCTCCAGTGATTAGTCACTGAGCATCACTTCAGGTTCTGGAGGGTATATTTTAAGTTAAGCATGTCAGAACTAGTTTCTTCAAAGATATAGTGGTATATTTATTAAACTGCAGGTTTAGTAAAGTGGAGATGTTTCCTATAGCAACCGATCAGATTCTAGCTGTCATTTTGTAGAATGTACTAAATAAATGATAAATAGACTCTGATCTGCAGTTTAGTAAATATACCCCATTGCAGGGATGGCCAACCCACTGCTCTTTTTAGCTCTCACATGCGGCTCTGATGCTGGCATGGGCAGATCAATCCCCTGCCAGTGCTCCGTTGCTCCAGATGCAGGGGCAGTTTGGTCCCCAGCCAGCACAACTCCCCGGTCATGTGACCTCCTCTGCACAACGCAGGGAGGTCACATGGTGTAATCAGTCCAATCAGGGAAGTAGGAGGACACAGTGGAGAGTGCTCTCCTTCCTTTTTTTTGCAGGAACCAGGCTATGTCTGCTATATGTGTGTGATGTGTAAAGTAAGTAAGGGTTAGTAATGTTGCTTTAATAAACTTTGGGGAGGCTGATGGGCATGTGGGGGATCTTATTGCATATGTAGGGTGGTCTGATAGGCATCTAGTGAGTTCTGGTGGCATTTAACGGGCATGTGGGGTCATCTGATAGGCATCTGGTGAGGTCTGATGGTATATTGGGGGCATATGGGGTTGTCTGATGGGGCATTGAGGTCTGATGGTGTATTGGGGGCATGTGGGGTTGTCTGATAGGCATCTGGTGAGGTCTGATGGTATATTGGGGGCATGTGGGGTGGTCTGATGTGGTGTATGAGGAATGCGGGTAGATTTAATGGCATATGGGGAGGCTGAGTGGCATGTATGGGGCATGTGAGGAGGCTGATTGGCATGTATGGTGCATGTGGGAGACTGAGTGGCATTCATGGAGCATGTGAGGAGGCTGATTGGCATATATCTATGGAGCATGTGTGGAGGCTAAGTGGCATGTATGGGGCATGTGGGGAGGCTGATTGGCATGTATGGGGCATGTGGAGAGACTGAGTGGCATGAATGGGGCATGTGGGGAGGATGATTGGCCTGTATGGGGCATGTAGGGAGGATGATTGGCATGTGTGGGGAATGTGGGTAAACCTTGTGGCATGTGGAGAGGCTGATGTAAGGGGCATTTGGTGAGGTCTGGTGGGAATATGAAGAGGTCTGAGGGGCATGTTGGTTATTTATGTCTTTTTTTATCCCCACTTCAACAGTTCCCTCCACAGCGAATGTGAATATGGAAGCACCGTGAGCTACTGTGGAGAGACTGTAAGTACCTTTTGAACCCTCCTCCGCTGGACACTGAAGCAAGGTAAGAGCTGAGTTGATTATTATTATTATTATTATTATTATTATTATTATTATTATTATGAACATTTTGGCAATGTTGGATATCTTATTTTTCACTTAGCGAGATATTGTAAATTATGTTATATTTTCATTGTATGTGTGTGCTATATGTATGCGCATGTTTATACTTTGTATATTTAATGCACACATATATAGAAGGTAAAGTTGGCTCTTTGCTGTATCTATGGGTATTGTTTGGCTCTTCGGCTCCGACTGGTTGTGCCCTGCCCCATAGTGTTCATCTTCAAACAATATGGCACATAATGTTTGAGGCCTTTTATTTCACATTGTTACATTTTGAAAATCTGTGAGAAACATGTATAACACCACTCTAGAGTTTTCAATATGATACTAAGTTCAAATCTCAGCTGTAATTTTTTAACACCATTGTGATTTTAACGCGGTTTTGACTCATTCTGGAGCGCGTTAACTTTACCCGTTTTTCAAATCTAGTTTTAACGCACCGTTTTGTTGGCTAAAACAGTCCCATCGCGGACAAATAGATTATCCATTGAAAGTGAAGGGAGGGAGGAAGAAGCGTTAAAAGCTATTCAATTCTTTTTTAGCGCGGCGTGGTAAACAGTCAAATCGATAGTTTTATCTCACATCTCTCATGGCTGTGCAACAAATTAAAAACATAAGAAAACTATTGAAATCATGTAGTAATATAAAAAAAAGAAAATAAAAATGATGTTTCTCAGTAATGCATAACACTGAACAGGTGAATTTGTTTTACAAAAGGCATATAAAAAAAAATAACAAACAATAATCACTAATTAATATATGTATGTATGTACTAAAATTTATGTACTAATGTGTTTTCTGATGGCATAGATAATAGCATAGTAAAAAAAGTAAAAAAAAAAGTATAGTAAAAAAAAAGTGCTGTATATAGAGATTATAAAATAGAAGGTAGTGTAATGCAATCCAAATGTATGCCAATGTAGCCAATGTATTTTTTTATTCTAGATGGCCCTTCCCTCCACTCCCCTAAAAATTTGCATGCAACAATGGTTAACGCGTGGAGGCGGCATTACCTGTTTTCAAATTGAATACCACAGTTTTTAGCGCTGCGTTAAGTGAAAATGCCAGCAATTGCATGTCCATACCCGCACAGATCGTTTTGATTTTTTTAACGCAGCGCTAAAACAAAATTCTGCTGAAAATTGAATTCCCCTCCATAAGTATACTAAACAATAAAACAGTAACAAAACAGAACATAAGGGAATTATTACAAAATATATCAATAGGGTACCAATTTTAACAGCACGCATTTTATGCTTGCCAACCATCAGTACTGTACCGACAGTCAGTACAAACATGCTACATTTTTGTCTGTGAGCAAATAAAAAATAGTAATAAAAATATGATATGCCACTATCACTACTTAGTTACGCGTAAGTAGGTTTGACCTCAATAGCACAAAACCATATTTCTAATTTATTAACCTTTTGTCCTTTTATATTGTTCATAAATTCATATTTTATGTTTGAATTTTTTTGTAAATAGTGTGTTGCAAATTAAAATTATGGTTGTCAATAAATGTTTATAAAATTGCAAATAAAAAACATTTCTAGGTTCTGCAGCCTATATACTTGATTTCTGGATGTTATCTCCTGGTTTGGAGACCCTCGCCATCAAATTATAATGTATTTGAAGACCTTACTTGTAGAGCTTGGAAAATATTTGCAATCTTAATCTCCAACTAAAAGGTTTCATATCCACAGTGCTTCTCAGCATACATAAAATGCATGGGTTGAGTTGGCATTAGCCACTTGTCCAGTTAGACTTTTAAATAGTCCTATTAGGCTTCTTGTCTGCACTATATTAAACTATAATTTGAACATAGCTCAAAACTTGCATACTGAAAAACAGAACTGTATTTGGCACCATGCAGCCAGCGTCCCCACTGTATGCCGTGTCATCCTCACTCAAATCCATGAACTGAGGACAAAATATTGAGACTAAGGAAACCTACCAGTGGAACTTGGACAGATAAGTGAATTTCCTTTTTTAGTTACCGTATATACTCGAGTATAAGTCGACCCGAATATAAGCCGAGGCACCTAATTTTACCACAAAAAACTGGGAAAACTTATTGACTCGAGTATAAGCCTAGGGAGGGAAATGCAGCAGTTACTGGTAATTTTTTTTTACATTACTTTTATACATTCAGCTGAGACCCCATGCTTCCACTACAGTGGAAGCACATTCATTAGAAGCAGCGGGATTGTGGGTTAAGGTGATGGGCACTGACTCTATCTACTTACAAGAGAATTGGCGTGCAGCTGCATAGGAGAGCCCACCCTCCTTAATAAATACAAATGGATAAACACTGCAGCGCTCAGCCAATCTCCAACACCTCCCAACAAAAGGGTAAACTCACTTATACTATAAAAAATGATACATGTACATCGACAGTGTCCACATATAGAATAGTCCTCAATTGCGTTCTGCTGTACTCCATATCGACTTTTGCAGCCTGTAATGTATTCACACCTCTCCGATAACACTCCCGTTCCATATATATCAAATTAACAACTAAGTCTTCAAGCCAAGTAAACCAAAAACTGTAATATCCGTTACTCACATGTATGTTTATGAAGGTTCAATTCCGTCCGGTGCCAAGACCCCGTCACTGTAAAGTCCCATTCTCCACAGGATCTTGTCTGCAGTGCCCACAATCCCTTAGACGATAACGTCCACTGTTCCAAACGAGTCTACAGAGTCCCGTTAATCTCCTAGAGATTACCCCTCTTTCTGTTTGACGGAGTAAGGAGGCGGGATTCAAACTCAAAATAACTTTATTAGATTCTGTCATAATGACAGCTACGTGGCTGCGTTGTGTGACCTCTCTGCTACCTGTTTCCGATGAGCGCTGCTGGCCGCGCATGCGCGGTATGTGAAACTCGGGGGTATAGAGTAAAACAGTGTGGTCCTGGAGCATCACTCGAGTATAAGCCGAGGGGAGACTTTTCAGCACAAAAAATGTGCTGAAAAACTCGGCTTATACTCGAGTATATACGGTATTTAATACTTCCTGTTACTAACTCTATGGCTCGTCTCGCCTACCGAAGACTTTATTTCCCCATTGAGACATAATATATGATAACGCTGATTAGCACACAAATTAATACTCATTAAGTAATTGTAATTTGTAATATTCTTTTGAATGGGTGTGTCTTGGGTTAGAAGAATAAATGCCACAACCACAAGCACTATTCTTTCTAAACTGAGAGATCTGGAAATAATGGTGTTACACCATGCAATGAAAAGATCCATTGTGCAGTGTGACACTGAAATGCAGCTTTAATTTTTTTTAGATGAAATTTTGAGAGAATATTGATTAATACCTGTATTATGGTGACAGCACAGTAATGGCATTCGGAACTGCACACTCAGCTTTATTCAGTTTTAGTCTTTAACCCATTCCAGTAAAGGGAAGGTTTGCCCTATTTTAAGCCCTCCAGAGAATATTTTTACACTACTTTTCTAAAAATCACAGCTACACCCATTAAGAATGAAATGTTCCTAAGAAACTGAGAAATACACTGTTGCTGCAATTTGACAGATAGCTTGTAAGTAATTGTCCTTTCTTAGCTACTTCCACATAACCATGGAAACAAGCTATGGATTGTATTGATTAGAGATGTTGCTAGGTAAATTAGTCAAGTGGCAATATTATACTACATTGAGATTTTTATAAAGTAAAATTATTTTTTTAGTGGAGTTACCTTTAAACTAATTTGTTCCTGAGCCACTAGCCACAAGTCCTTTCTGCAAGGGGAAAATCATATTTCCTATGCAAATAATACCAACACAAAGAATAATGACAAGTAGGAAGTACCTAACGCTGTAAACACAGTCACTCAAGAAATCCCGACAGCCTGAATACCTACATGTAAGAAATCCCAACACATATAAAATACTGACAGTGTGATTGCCAACAGTGAAAATGCCGACAACCACACTGCCGACATTAAGATGGCAATGCGAGTTGGTCCGGCAGCTATACAGCTGCCGAATTCGCCAGCTGTATACTGTAAAAAATAAAGCAATTAAAAAAAACAAAACAAGGGGTACCCCCTATAAACACTATTAACCCTAGTGCTGCAAGCCTACTGCTGGTCTCTGTGAAATCGGAGGGGGGGTGGTCCCCCTGATTTCATGAAGACCAGCACTAGGCAGTCCAGCCGGGGTGGGTGGCACTATGGCAGGGTTCCCTCTGCCACAATGACAGACCTACCCCAGTTTGTGCAGCACAGGGATGGATTCCCTAGGGAGTGGGGTCCGCAAAAAAATTGTGTACGCCTCCCCCTCTAGGAAGAACCAGTCCTGTGCTGAAAACACTAGGACTCGTTCTGGGGCAGTGGGTGTAGGGTAATAAAATGTGTCTAATGTGTGATGAAGTTAAAAACACCATTTTAGTTTGTGGAACTATAAGTCCCAGCTAGCCCGGAGAACCACAAGTGCCACCATGCCCTGACACCCTGGGTTCACTGAGACATGTAGTTCTCCAAACTAAAATGTTAAATAAAACACAGTACATTCTTTATAACAGACAACTAATGAACTGACATCACTGTCCTGATAGCAACAGCTCATTTTTGCCACTTCTCCAGATGCCTAAATATGTAAACCTAAACATGTATGGTGTCTATACTTGCGGTATGATCTATTGCTCCTGTAACATTTTTATTTAGTATAAAGAGCAAAGTATTCACTTACAAATAATTTTATTTTTATTTATTTTAACCCTAAAAACTTTAAAATCAGTTTAGAATTCTCTGAACTAAGGAGTGTAACATCCATGACTCAATTGAGCCTGTGTGATGTGTGTTTCATGCCTCACATTTACTATTAAATGTCTAATATTGCCATCACCAAGATTTGATTCCAACGCTCACACTTTGCAGAAGTTATTCAGTTATTCAATTCTCCCTGATGTATACCCCCACTACAATCAAAACTTAAATTAAATAGAGTTATCGTAAGGCAAATAATACCCTATATTTCAATTATGTAGCTTCTATAATATAGCACATGAATTCCTTAAGAGAAATATTACAGAACATTAAATGGAGTTTAATATCTAAAAGTGTCACAATTGTTAAAGTATAAAAATATATAATGCAATGGCATATAATATACAATTATGCAAAAGAGTTTCCTAAAATAAAAATAAAAACAACAAAACGCTAACACTAATCATGTGATTTGTTGGCCTGAGGGACAGGAAGAATATGGACAGCTCCTCAATCAGATTGACCCACTGTAACCTTTAATTTGGGTACTAAATAGATACTGAGTATAAGTCTATTATTACAAATAAAAACACTCTTGTAATCCACTTTATGTTTCACTCTTTTTTGTAGACTTGCAATACAAATCTCTAAAAAAAACCACATTGGTGACCAATTAACAAACAGAACAACTTCACTCAATTGGTTAGAACGTGGGGTGACCTGCTCTGATTGGTTAGAATGTTGGGTATATAATGTACAGGGTGGTCCATAAGTGTGGAAACACCCTTTTAAAATGACTAAGGAAATATTAATCCGGTGTCTACATATATGATGGCCGCCATACTGGCCACATACCCTAAAAAGTTTTCCACCACACCCAGATCATATGTGTAGACACTGGATTAATATTTCCTTACTCATTTACATTTTAAAAAGGTGTTTCTACACTTTTGGATCATCCTGTACTTCATTCATACAATTCTATAAATGTACTTAATTGCTTCTAGGGCTAGTGGACATTATTGCAGGGGGAACCCATGCTGCTGGTTTCCCTGCTATAGTGTTCCCAGCCTATCATAGCCTAGTGCTGGTTGTGGATTTTCCAGACAGACCCTGCACTGTTTGTCTCCCTGTATTTGACACTAGTAGCCCGAGGCTATGAGCACTGGTTCTGAAAAAACTTTGGAGTAGAGCACTCCATTTTAAAAATATATAACTATAAATATAAATATATATATATATATATATATATATATATATATATTATACCACTGCAAAGATCCTTGCTGATAATCTTCATCATTAGCAGCGGCAACATATATTTTCACATATCTGCAGATCATCATGAGCCGCAACAACAGCTCCGCGCCCTTACTGTATTTGGGCTTCATGGGAATGTCCCTTCCTTTCCGTGTATAATAAGTCATAATTGGGTGATATGACCCACTCTGCATTCCCACATATCCATATGGCTCATATCTGAGCATGAGCAGAGTGAATTCTGCATCAGTTCACATGTTAAGAGTCATATATGGGTGTGTAATCATTTATATATTTTATACTTTAATTTTATTAAACCGTGATTAGACCCTACTCACGACATTGAGTTCAATTAAAATTACAAGTTTGTTGGTCACAAGGACTGTTTTAGAATTGAAATTTTTAATTTGTTTTATGACAGAAATTTATGTGTATAATTTGCATGTAAGCACTATTGTGTTTGACGTATTGTACATGCTGGTCACATGTGTTATTGGATGTTGAAAGTCCAGACCTTAAAATGTAAACTAGTTTTATCTGCTTTATCAACATTTTACACATGCTAAGAATAAAAGTTAGGAAACTACAATTTTTACATTCATGGTGACGCAACTTAAAACATGATAAAAAAAAGTCCACTTGAGCAAAGCCGGATTAATGTTATGGGCTTTCAGGGCTATAACCCAGGGGCCTCAGGCAGCTGGTGGGCCCTATCAAAAAATTATACTTAATAATGCCAGCGATCAGGTCGGAGGCGAGACTTTCATTGCCTTTTATTTATTCTTGTTAGGCAGGTGCAGTTAACACCAAATCTGATGTTGTTAGCTGCCCTGCTGTCAGTGCGGGTGCAGTGCACTGCTTTGTGAAGAGGTTTTGTGAGTCTATGACTCATGGCCTCACGAGGCCTCCTCACTAAT
The DNA here is from genome assembly GCF_038048845.1 of Mixophyes fleayi. Lineage (NCBI taxonomy): Eukaryota > Metazoa > Chordata > Amphibia > Anura > Limnodynastidae > Mixophyes > Mixophyes fleayi. The sequence goes on from NC_134404.1 coordinate 205,276,294, forward strand.
CAGTCCACTGCCCACTGTGCCCGCACTGACACAAGGCAAAAAGAAAGTTCAGGTGCTGCCCAGAGCCTGCAGGCTGCAGCAAAGAGGAGAAGGCCAGGAAAGAGAGGAGAGGGCCAGGAAAGTATTTTTCTATATATTGAGGGGGAAGGAGGAGCAGAGGTGTCACATTGGGACTGGGGGAGGGGTATATTGGTGGCGGGGGGCAGGGGCCTTTACAAATTACTGGTGGCCTCCCAGGAGTCTTAGCTCATGAGCCTACATTGTCTTAATGCGGCCCTGCACTTGAGGTTCAAATAAGAGATTCATCTAAGTGTGTATACAGAAATTATTTAGGGATGCACAGGCTCGGTTTTGTAAAAACAGAGCCTCCCGAACATCACAAATCCGTGTACCAAGCCGAGCTGGCTTGGTACTGTCCTGCTTCCTCAGATCTGAAATCGAAGCAAAACATCATCGTCGCATCGTCGGATCTCACAGGTTTTGTATTCCATAAGTACTTCCCTCCACCGGAGATCCGGCACCATTGCTCAGACAGACACAGAAACAAGGGTAGCAGTTTTCTTGTTACTCTCCAGTCTCCAGTGACATTGCTCTGTGCCATTGCTCACACAGAAACAGGAGTGGTAGCAGCGTTCTTGTCACTCTCCATTCTCTAGTGCCTTTGATCACATAGAAACAGGAGGGGTAGCAACATTTTTGTCCCTCTCCAGTGACATTGCTCAGCGCCATTGCTCACACAGAAACAGGAATGTTAGCAGTGTTCTTGTTACTCTCCAGTCTCAAGAGACATTGCTCATTGCCATTGCTCACACAGAAAGAGGAGGAGTAGTAGTGTTCTTGTGACTCTCCAGTGACATTGCTCATTGCCATTGCTCACACAGAAACAGGAGGGGTAGCAGTGCTCTTGTCACTCTCCAGTCTCCAGTGCCATTGCTCATTGTCATTGCTCAGACAGAAACAGGAAGGATAGCAGTGTTCTTGTCCCTTTCCAGTGACATTGCTCAGTGCCATTGCTCACACAGAATCAAGAGGGGTAGCAGTATTCTTGTCCCTCTCCAGTGACATTGTTCAGTGCCATTGCTCACACAGAAACAGTAGGGGAGAAACTAAGGGATGTCATTGCAATACGGCTTACCCTTTGAACTCTGCTCAGGATATGTGATTTCTGATAATGCCACCAATATTGTGAGGGTAATAGAGCTGGGTGAATTTCATCACATTCCCTATTTTGCTCACACAATCAACTTGGTGGTATTTAAAAAATAACAGGGACTTGCAGGAGATGCTGTCTGTGGCCCGAAAAAATGTCAGCATATTTTTGGCACTCTGCAACAGCATGTAGGAGATTGCAGCAGCTGCAAGAACAATTTAATTTGCCAAGCCACCAGCTGAAGCAAGAGGTGGTAACAAGGTGGAATTCAACCCTTTATATGCTTCAGGGGATGGAGGAACAGCGAAAAGTCTTACACGAATACACAACAAGCCATGATATTGGAAAGGAGGGGGAATGTACTTTAGTCCAATGCAGTGGAGAATACTTTCCGTGTTGTGCAAGGTGCTGAACCATTCAAAATAGTCACCTTAATTAGGCTTTTATAAAAGCAGCTAGAGTGGGCTATATGATACTGTCACACAGCAATGTTGGTCAATGGGTTTTTGTGAACTGTTTAAAGGGAAGTAATAAGGTAACCTAGGGAGGTTAAGAGGGTGGTTGAGGAATATTATAAGCTTGCCTGAAGAGGTGGGAACATGAATTAAAAAAGGAAAAACAAATAATGTATATTTGAAAAATCGGAAGACCTGGTATAATATGAGTTCATATGCACTGTAAATGCTATTGAATTGAAATGTTATTGAATTATAGTGTATTCACTATTCCCTTGCTACGTTTATCATACATTGCAAACCTCTCAGAAAATTATAGACAGATGAGGCATTTTTAATGATAGAGATTTGTGGATTTGGCTGTCGTTGTAAGACACAAACTGAAAAAATCAGTAATTTTAACTCTCAGTAAATAAGACTTATCATGCTCAAAAACCACTTAATGCACAATAGCTTCCTATTTTGTCGTCCTAATGCTCCTCAACTCCCTTCTGAAAGGCTCTTTAATACGCCGTATATATTACCTCCATACTCATTATCTCCATGCTTTGTTTTGGAGGTAAGCTGAAACAACACTTGCCATAGTATTTTAAGCATATCTAATGGAATCAGACTGAAGCAATGCAATCAGACTTCTGAAAATCACACTTCTCGGTGATCAGGACAAGGTATCACCAAGCTGGTGTGTCTTACAGAACATACCAAGAAAGCATTGTTTGTAGATCGACAATCTGTTTGGAGAATCAGCACACAATAAGATATTAGACATATAGAAACAATGGCAACTTCATTTGTCTGGTATGAAAAATAAAATATTGTTGTATTGTAGAGTAATTTTCTTTTGTTGATAATTTATAAAAATGTATATTATTTTAGTAATTATCTGTAAAACAAATGTAATTTTCATCACTACTGTTCTAAAATAAAATAGTATCTAAGTAAACCATACCATCTACTGTATTTTTCCATTGTCAATATCGATCGTTTGTGGAGCTTTGAAGAATATTCTTATGGTTAGGCAGCATTACCTGGTGTTTTTATATCAGTTAGGCATATTTAGCTTCTGTTTAGTATGTTATTTTGACTTCATAAAGTAAGAATATGGTAAAGTAAGTCAATAAAAAAGTTCACTAGTCATTTAATTAATCATTTAATCTACTTATGCTTCTATTGGGGCTCATTTTGGGTGGGATGTACGTAAAAAACAAATGCGTAACATATGCATCTCCCTACTATGCTTACGCACCAAAACTGCATATACATGAGTATGCATATGTATCTCTTGTGGATGCATAATTATCTCCTGCAGATAATGGAGGGTTGTTACAATGATATACAATCATGGTGATGAATATCACCAGCACTGTCTAGCTGCTGACTGATTGACCCCTTCAGCAATTTATTAGCATTGCAGCCATATGATATGATATATATGATATATATATATATATATATATATATATATATATATATATATATAAGTTGTGTAAACAACATATGTGTAAATGTTTGTATTTATTTACATTTTTTTTATTAATAACTGTCACAACAGTAGTATATTGTGTGCAAATCGTGTCTCTACGCTATTGTGGGACATACATATACACACTTAATGTATGTAATATAAGTATTCCCTTTAGAGGATAACAATTGCGCTTAAAGGTGTGTTATACTCACTTTTGTATTTTATGTATGTCGGTGAACTGGTGTATGTTTATTTTTGGAACCAATTAGGCTGCATTTGTAAGTGAAGCGCTGATAAAGTTTAGTTACATTATATTCTCGTTAAAATAATCCTAAACCATATAAAATAATAATAAACCATTCTTTGGATGTTGATAGTAGGATCAGGTGGAGTTACGGTAGAGGTGTCATGATATATGGGCAATTCTTTTAGGTCATCTGCATCATCCCTGGGTCTCTTGGGAAAGTTAAGTTTTTTCCTAGCAGCAGTTGCCTGAGAAACTGAAGGAGGAGACACCATCCTGTCACGTACCACTTGAGCTTTCATCTTGCTCACCAGGGGTTCCTTGCATCTCTTGAGATTTAAGTCAGTTGAAAACAAAGAGAAAACATAGCTCTTAAATCTAGGATCAAGCGATCTGATTTCAAGATTTTGATAACTCTTGGATCCTGGCGAAGCGAATAAAGTACTTGATTTACAAGTCTGACAAACTTAGCATAGTTGCTTTGTTTCATCTCCTCCTTCAGTTTCTCAAGCTGCTTTTCCAATGGTTTTATTAAGGGAATCACTTGCTTCAAGCTAGCAGTGTATAAACTCACTTCATAGGTGACTACTTCGAATGGTTTCAGCACCTTGCTGAACTCAAGAAGTATTCTCCACTGAGCTGGACTAAAAAACATTCCACCTCCTTTCCCAAATGTAATAGCTTGTGGAGTAATCGTAGATGACTTTTTTCTGTTCCTCCATCCTCAGAAGCTAGAAAAGGGGGAAATTCCACCTTGTTACCACCTCTTGCAGTTGGTGGAAGGGCAAATTATATTGTTCTTGTAGTTGCTGCAATCTCCTACATGCTGTTGCCGAATGCCGGAAATGCCTTAAATTTTATGGGCCACAGACAGCATCTCCCGTATGTCCCTGTCATTTTTCAAAAAGCTCTGCACCACCAAGTTGATTGTGTGAGCAAAACAGGGAATGTCATTGAATTCACCCAGCTTTAATGCCCTCACAATATTGGTGGTGTTATAAGAAATGACATATCCTGAGGAGAGTCTAAGCGGGAAAAGCCATGTTGCAATGACATCCCTTAGTTTTTGTAAAAGATTGTCAGCTGTATGCCTCTTACTGAAGCCGGTGATACAAAGAGTAGCCTGCCTCTGAAAAATGTGATGTATTTGGTCATGCTTGTGAAGGCGAATCGCCAACCCACTGAACTGTCAAGTCATATAATCTTTAGTTTTTCCCAGGTCCGCATGTCCACATATCTGTGGTTAAGTGTACAGTGGGTAGAATGGCATTTTGTAGCCCAATAATTACATTTTTGCGAACCTTCTGGTACAGGTGAGGAATAGCTTTTCAAGTAAAATGGAGTTGTGATGGAATTTGGTAACGGGGCTACATGACCTCAATTAACTGTCTGAAACCAGTTGTATTAATAGTAGATATCGGACGCAGATCTAATACTAGCATAGTCGCCATGGCGTCTGTGATCCGCTTTGCGACTCGGTGACAGCTTTCATACTTCATTCCTCTTGCAAAGGACTGTTTAATAGTCAATTGTTGTAAACTACTAGTAGACTACTTCTTGGTCTGCTTCTGGGATGAAGATCCACCCCCAGAAGCAGCATCAGTAGCAGCACGGGGACTAAGGCTAAAGAATTCTTCTGTGGAATCCTGGATAGTGGAGGAGTCATCTAGCCTTAGCAACTTGGATGCAGGACTAACTTCAATCGCTAGTGAAGATATTGATGAGGACGGTGTTGTGGGTGTAATTTGCAGGTGCCATGAAGTAGGTGAGAGAAGGGAGCTAGCTAATGCTGGACTGCTTGTTGTTAGTTTTTTAACATAAGTTTCTGATTTTCCCAATAGCTTTCCATGAACTCTCTTCAAATGGTATAACATGGATGAGGTTCGTAGATGGTTAAGGTCCCTACCTCTACTGACTGTGGGATTACAAATGCTAGAAATGTCTAGACAACTGTAGTCAGGATTTGGGTAAATATAATTCCAAACATAAGAAGTGAATTTTTTTGGTCTTATGCCCAGCCATGACAAATGTCATTCTTCTCATCACTGGCAAGGACTGATTCCACTGGTGCAGGACTTACACAAACAACAACATTGTCATTAACATCCTCATTAACGTCGTCATCAGTTACACAAATATCCCCCTCATCCTGGTGCAATTCCAAAGTGGCATCCTCAATTTGTTTATCAAAGGCTACACTTGGGCTGTCCATGCACACATCTGCAGAAATGCTGAAAGGGGCCTTCTTTATGGGTACACTATCAGACAGGTCAGAATTACACATAGCACTTGTGGATAGACTCTCCTCTGGAATTTGTGCCATTTCTGAATCTGAACATACATTTTCCTCTAATGCCTTACTGTTTTCATCCAGCTCGGCTTTTACACGCAAAAGTATTTGGACACCATTTTTGGAGTCCGAATGACCAGGTCTTGCTTGGTCATGACTAACCTTGCAAGAAGATGCCTCAGTGACAGTTGCAAGGACTAGCACTCATAGGGAAAGGCGAAGGCCTCATTCTTTCCTTGCCACTGCGTGTGTAGAATGGCATGTTGGCAATTTTATTTTTTTCTGCAGACAACTTTGCCTGGATAACAGGTCTTTTTTTCTTGACCAAGGTAAAAGGTGTTTTTATACAGTTTTGCTTCCCTGACTATGTACTTTAACTTAGGCTTTAGCAGATGACGTAGAGGGATTACTATTATCATGAATGCTGCCAGCAGCTGCTTGGTGGTCCTGGTCTTCTGTGTACTGCTGTGAATCCATTTTGATAACACCAGACCTATTATTATTTTTATTTCAGCAATGACAATTATCAATGGAGCAATGGAGATTTCCTGAATGTCACTGGAGACTTTGAAGAACACTGCTACCCCTCCTCTTTCTTTTCTACCTATGACGCTGCCCAACTGCACTAGAGACTGCCAATAACTGTGCTACCCCTTCTGTGTTCCTCTGTGAAATGGCGCTGGATCGCCATGGAGGGCGGTACTTATAGAATCAAATAATTACGAGATCTGACAACATAGCAATGATGTTTTGCCTCGTTTTCAATTCTGAGGACGCGCAACAGTACCGAACCGGTAATCGGATCTGCTAAGTTGGGTGTGTTCAGTTCTCTGGGAACCGAGGCTGAGCATCTCTAATAAGAACACTATCACCCCTCCTGTTTCTGCATGAGCAATGGCACAGAGCAATGTCACTGGAGATGAGACTGATAAGAAGAACACTGCCTTCCCCCCTGTTTCAGTGTGAGCTATGGTACAGGACAATATCACTGGAAACTGCCAAGAACACTGCAACCCCTCCTCTTTCTGTTTTCACTATGACGCTGACCTACTGCACTGTAGACTGCCAAGAACGCTGCTACCCCTTCTGTGTCTGTCCGTGAAATGGCGCTGGATCTCCGTGGAGGGCGGTACTTATAGAATCCAAAACTCACAAGATCCGATGATGCAGCAATGACTTTTTGCCTCGTTTTCAGTTCCAAGGGTGCGCGAAAGTACCAAGCCGGCTTGGTACTTGTATCTGCAATGTTTTGGTGGACTCGGTTTTGGGAACACCGAGCCCGAGCATCTCTGTTTATAAGCTCTGTCTCTCACTGGCAGCTGCCTGTTCACTACTCCTTTCCATTAGAATTTTTAAAGGAGTTGAGACTATGCTGACTGTGCTAACCTGACGGTTTGGCTCCTGGTCCTGTATATTTTATGTATCATCTGTAGCAGTGTGTTACTGGGGTTATTTTCTATTCAGTATATTCCTGGTACCATCACTAATCCAGTGTAATCCTGGTATCACCATCTATCCAGCATATTCCTGGTATTTTATATCTGCTCTTGGTTACACATTGCTGCCATTCAGGTCTGCACCTCCTTTCTCACGTCCGCCCGTCTGGCTTCTGGAATACGATACGGCTTCTGCTTTACAATGACTCCTGGCGCAGTGACAATGTCGCGTTCGATTAAGGTAGTGCGCCCAGGAATGGAAGACAAGACATCCCTGTTCCGGCGAATCATTTCTTCAGTCTGTTATCTCTGCTGAATGGACAAGGCTGGCTCTATGGGCACTTCAGACTTTTCAATGGCAGTACTCACTACCTGAGGAGAGGTTTCCTCATCATGCCAGGGTTTAAGGAGGTTCACATGATATATTTGCTCCTCCCCTCTCCTACCTAACTGGCGGACTCTGTAATTGACAGGACCGACAGCCTCTAGAACTTCAAATGGACCCTGCCAATGGGCGAAAAGTTTGCTTTCCTGGGTAGGAACCAGGACTAGGACCTTGTCCCCAGGCTTGAAAGATCGAACAACAGCACTTTTGTCATAACTTTTCTTCTGTCGTTCCTGAGCCTCTTTTACATGTTGCTGCACAATGGGCCCTATATTTCCTAGCCTCTCATACATTTGGGACACAAATTGTACCAGATTTGGCTCCCTGGGACCTTGCTGCTCCCAGCCTTCTTTTAACATATCTAAGATACCCCTGGGCTGTCTCCCAAACAATAACTCAAAGGGACTAAACCCTGTTGAAGCTTGAGGTACCTCACAGATGGCAAACATCAAATAGGGAATAAGAGTGTCCCAATCTTTTTTCTCTTGAGCCACTGCTTTCCTGAGCATGTGCTTTAATGTGCGGTTAAAGCGTTCCACCAAGCCATCTGTTTGTGGATGGTATACAGAGGTGTGAAGCGCCGTAACCCCTAGCAACTGGCACATGTCCTTCATCAGTTTAGACATGAATGGAGTACCCTGGTCTGTGAGAATTTCTTTGGGTATTCCCAAGCGTGTAAACATCAATACCAGTTCTTTAGCTATGGTGCTGGACTTTATGTTTCATAGGGGAATTGCCTCTGGATACCTGGTTGCATAGTCAAGCACCACTAGTATATATTGGTGCCCATGTGCGGATTTTTCCAGTGGCCCCACAAGGTCCATAGCTATCCGTTCAAAGGGAACTTGTACTATTGGTATTGGAATGAGAGGTGCCCTGTACATGGGTTTGGGACAGGTTCTCTGACAAATGGGACAGGACCGGCAATACTTTTTCACTGCCAAGTGTACACCGGGCCAGTAAAACCTAAGCAGAACTTGTTCCCGTGTTTTATCCTCCCCTAGGTGTCCCCCACAGACATGTGTATGTGCTGCTTTTAACACTAGGGGTACATGGACTGTCACTCACCGGACTGTGAGTGCTTCTTCCCGGACATTTAGGAACCGTGGCCGTCCTCCATCCTGAGGGACTGCGCATGCGCAGCCCTTTCCAAACCTTCAGTGTATGTTCCTTTAACTTAATTGGCAGATCAGGCAACCTCCCTATATTAAGCACCTGTGGTCAACACCACGTTGCCTGATCTTGGAGTCTCATTCCCCATGAGTCTCTGAAGGTGTTCCTGTGTTTCCTCGTTTATTCAGCCCAGCTGATTCCTGTGGTTTCCAAGCCACTTCTACCTCTGTGGTTTCCAAGCCACTTCTACTGCTGTGGTTCCCATGCCACTTCTACCATCTACTGTATCATCGTGACTGTGAGCTGATTCCTATCCGCTGCCTCCGTGCACTACAGTCTTCTAACCACTTCTACCCTACCATGTATTATTGGGACTGTTAGCTGATGCCTATCCGCTGCCTCCGTGCACTACAGTCTTTCATTCACTTCCATTCACCTGTTCATGATTGTGACTGCCAGCTGATTCCTATCCGCTGCCTCCGTGCACTACAGTCTTCAACCTGCAACTCGTCAGTGTTTCATCATCGTGACTGCTAGCTGATTCCTATCCGCTGCCTCCGTGCACTACAGTCTTCAACCTGCAACTCGTCTGTGTTTCATCATCGTGACTGCTAGCTGATTCCTATCCGCTGCCTCCGTGCACTACAGCCTTCAACCTGCAACCCGTCTGTGTTTCATCGTGACTGTTTGGCTGATTCCTATCCGCTGCCTCTGTGCGCTTCAGTCTTCAGTCCTTGTCAACGCTCCCGTGTTTCCTTGAGTCTGCCTCCACTATTGCTACCCGCTATTCTCCGTGATCAACAGTGCCAGTTCAACTCTGCTCTCCCGTGTCCCATCGTTACTGCACCTGCTGGTTGCTATTGGCTACCTCCGTGTTCCCGCAGAGACCCGCTGCTGCTACTCCTCAGCACTACTCATCCATCTACTGCTGATCCGCTCTCCACGCTTTCCTGTGTTCCCTGCTGGTCTACCTACCTGTGCGCTGCACCTACTAGACCACCGCTTCACCCATCCAGGGACTTCGCATCCTGCCGGCCTCCTGCCGTTCAGGTATCTCTGCACTCCTGTCTGACTGCCTCCTCCTGAACCACGGTATGCATACTTCTCATTGACTGTGCTGTGTATTGCATAACTTGCTGGACTGTGTTGGTTCTCCTCTGGAGTGTGCTATCCGCTGAGTCTATTGCCATCATTGACTGTGTTATCTTATGCTGGACTACTTCAAGAGACTTTCTATATTGGCAGTGTTGTTCAGTCATCTATACATTTATATTGTGCATATTACTGTGGTTCAAAGTCAAGGTGCCCGTGTATATCTTGTGTTGCAGTCTCTCCCCGTGCACCTCCTCACATATATATTCAGTGGTACAACTTGCTGAAGGCAGACCACTGATCCCTGTTTCCTGTATCACCTGTTCCAGTATCCTCTCACATAGCAGTGGTACAACTTGCTATCGCAGACCACTGACTACCCGGATACCTCCACTTGGATTCCATTCCTTCACTCAGACAGCGGTACAACTTGCTATCTGCAGACCGCTGACTCTCATCACCCCCTCGTTTCTGTTGGACATTCCTCCTCACTATAACAGTGGTACAACTTGCTACCGCAGACCACTGACTACCTTCACGTGTCCTTTGTCCATACAGTTCCTCGTGTATTACTACCTCCATATTGCCAGTGCTGCTAGTCATAGACTTTCCTGAGCATCTCATCATCTGCTATTTCCTGTTCCGTGATCACCCTGCTACCAGAGTACCATATTACCACCTATACTGCTCTGGTAAGCCTATCACCTGGTGATCCCTGGGTAAAGACTCCTAGTGCCCGTGACAGTAAGATCAGGCCATGACAGACCCAGATACGGAACCTACCGCTAAGGAGATGCTGCGGCATCTGGTCAGCCGTGTGGAGCAACAGGATGCTCGCCAACAGCTGTTACTTCAATGTTACCAATCGTTAGCCTCCCAAGGAACATCTGGACAGACTGTTACAGCTAATATTGAAGCTCCTGTGCTTTCCTCCGTTTCCCCAGTGCCATCCCAGGTGTCTACAGCTCCTACGCTTCACCTGCCTACTCCGTCAAAATATGACGGGGACCCCAAAACTTGTAGAGGTTTCCTTAACCAATGTTCAGTCCATTTTGAACTCCAACCTCAAAATTTTTCTACCCATCGTTCCAGAGTGGCCTATCTTATCTCATTGTTTTCTGGACAAGCCCTGGCTTGGGCCTCCCCTCTGTGGGAAAGAAACGATCCAATTCTACAAGATAGTGCCAAATTCATTTCCACGTTCCGAAGTGTGTTCGATGAACCAGGTCGTGTGACCTCCGCTGCTTCCAGCATTCTTCGTTTGCGACAAGGCTCCCATACAGTAGGACAGTATGTCATTCAATTTAGGATCTTAGCCTCTGAACTTCAGTGGAACACTGAAGCATTAGTTGCCGCCTTCTGGCAGGGGCTCTCCGATAAAATTAAAGATGCACTGACTACCCAAGAGCTTCCTTCGTCACTAGAAGATTTGATCTCTCTTTGCCATCGTGTAGATATGAGATTTCGTGAAAGAGAGTCTGAGAAAACAACGGCTGTCAAAGCACCTCTTTGTTCAAACCCTCAATTTCGTCCAGCTCCATCCTCTGTGATTCCCATGGAGATAGGACGTTCCAAATTATCTTCAGAGGAGAGGAAACGAAGAGTAAAGAATAGACTCTGTATCTATTGTGCTGATTCCACGCATATGCTCAGCTCTTGCCCTAAGAGATCGGGAAATGCCAGGCCCTAACTAGTTCTGGAGAGGTGAAGTTAGGGTCCCTGGAGTCCTCTCCATTGTGTATGAAATCTAAAGTCTGCGCTTTTGATGTTACGATCTCCTTTGCTACCAAATCCTTTGAGTCCCAGGCATTGATTGATTCCGGAGCAGCAGGAAATTTCATTTCTAAATCACTAGTGAATCAATGGTCCCTACCAGTGATCACTTTAAAAACACCCATTACTGTGACGGCTATAGATGGATCACGTCTCATCAACGGTCTCATCACCCAGAGTACGTCTCCAGTAACCCTTCAGATTGGTGTACTACACCATGAAGAAATTTCGTTTTTAATTCTTCCAGTTACGACAAGTCCGATTGTCTTAGGCCTTCCATGGCTTCAGTGTCACTCTCCCCAGATTGACTGGCGCACTCCTCAAGTTATGTCTTGGGGGTCTGAATGTCACCAGCGTTGTCTTTCTCAAGTTATTCCTCTTAAAGTACAGCAATCTTCCATCGCATCTTCCTCCCCGGGACTCCCTCCTCAGTATGCTTCATTTGCCGATGTGTTTGATAAAGCTCAGTCTGAACGTCTTCCTCCTCATCGTTCTTGGGATTGTCCGATCGACCTTCTACCTGGCAAGACTCCTCCCAGGGGCCGGGTCTATCCTCTCTCGTTACCTGAAACTCAAGCCACATCTGAGTACATACAGGAGAATCTCCAGCGTGGCTTCATTCGACCTTCCACCTCTCCCGCTGGAGCTGGGTTCTTCTTCGTCAAAAAGAAGGATGGATCATTACGCCCTTGTATAGATTTTCGTGGACTCAACGCCATTACTATCAAGAATCGGTATCCCATTCCGCTGATCACTGAGCTATTTGATCGCATCAAGGGAGCTCGGATATTTACTAAGTTGGATCTTCGTGGTGCCTACAATTTAATTAGAATCCGTTCCGGTGACGAATGGAAGACCGCGTTCAACACCAGAGATGGGCATTACGAATATTTAGTAATGCCCTTCGGGCTGTGTAATGCCCCCGCTGTTTTCCAGGGTTTCATCAATGAGATCTTTCGGGACTTATTATATGTATGTGTCGTTGTCTACCTGGACGACATATTGATCTTCTCACAGGACCTGCCTTCTCATCACCAACATGTGGCAGAGGTCCTCTCCAGACTACGGAAAAACTCATTGTTCTGTAAATTGGAAAAATGTTCATTCGAATTACCCCAGATTCCATTCTTGGGGTATATAGTTTCCGGAGTTGGCCTGAAGATGGATCCAGACAAAGTAAATGCTGTACTACATTGGCCTCAGCCAACTACTCTTCGTGCCATCCAGCGTTTTTTAGGTTTTGCCAATTACTATAGACGCTTCATTCAAGACTTTTCATCCATTGCATCTCCTATTGTGGCCCTAACTCGGAAAGGGGCTAATACTAAGCAATGGTCATCTGAGGCTCTCCAAGCCTTTCAAATTCTCAAAGAGTCCTTCTCGTCTGCTCCCATTCTTCGACAGCCTGATGTGACACTCCCCTTCTTCCTAGAAGTAGATGCCTCTAATGTGGGCTTAGGAGCCATTCTCTCCCAACGCTCGGAGCAACAAAAATTACATCCTTGTGCCTTCTACTCTCGGGGTCTTCTGCCCGCAGAGAAAAATTATACTATCGGGGACAAGGAGTTGCTGGCCATCAAAGCTGCATTAGAGGAATGGAGATACTTGTTGGAAGGAGCTCGCCATCCGGTGACGATCTTCACGGATCATAAGAACTTGTCATATTTGCAATCTGCTCAATGCTTGAACCCTCGTCAAGCAAGATGGTCTCTTTTCTTTTCCCGTTTTGAATTAATTATAACCTTCAAACCAGCCGCTAAGAACAAGAAAGCTGACGCTCTATCTCGAGCTTTTGTGACGTCCTCTGATGTAGAAGAGGTTCCCAACCATGCTATTCTAGACCCCAAATGTATTTCTCTGGCTGCTTCATCCACCAAAATGCTACCATTTGGGAAGACCCTCGTGCCTCCTACTCTGAGGAGGAAAATCCTTTCGTGGTTCCATGCCTCTCGTTTTTCTGGACACGCCGGTGAACACAAGACCTTTGAGATTCTCTCTCGAAGTTACTGGTGGCCTTCAATGAGGAGAGACGTCAAAGAGTTTATTGCTTCCTGTGATTTATGTTCTCAGTTCAAATCCTCCCGCAGAACTCCAGCAGGGTTGCTGCGACCACTACCCATTCCGTCCAAGCCTTGGACCCATATTAGTATGGATTTCGTTACTGATTTGCCACCAAGTAAGAATCACAATACTATTTGGGTAGTGGTAGACAGATTTTCGAAGATGGCTCATTTCGTCCCTCTGTCCGGTTTACCTTCCTCGTCTACTCTGGCTGAACATTTCATTAAAGAAATCTTCCGCATCCATGGATGTCCGTCTGAGATTGTGTCAGATAGAGGAGTACAATTCGTTTCCAGATTCTGGCGGGCCCTTTGTAAAACCTTGGGCATACGATTAGCACTCTCATCATCTTACCATCCGCAATCTAACGGACAAACGGAACGAGTCAATCAAGATCTTGAGACTTTTATTAGGATGTTCTCTTCAGCCAACCAAGACAACTGGGTAGAATTGCTCCCTTGGGCTGAATTCGCCCATAACAACATGTACCATGAGTCATCATCCAAAACTCCATTCTTTGTGGTCTACGGTCACCATCCGTCTTTTCCGGAATTTCCTGCCCTTCCACCCACCCAAGTTCCTGCTGTGGAGACTGCTTGTCAGACCTTCAAAAATATCTGGTCTCAGGTCAAAACCTGTTTAAAGAAGACATCTAACAAATATAAGTCTTTCGCAGATAAGAAGAGGCGGGCTATTCCACCACTAAAAATTGGAGATCGGGTTTGGTTATCTACCAAAAATATTCGTTTGAAGGTTCCATCTATGAAATTCGCCCCTCGTTTTATTGGTCCATATAGGATCATTCAAGTTATCAATCCAGTATGTGTTAAACTTCTTCTTCCTAAGAATCTTCGGATTTCCAATGCCTTCCATGTGTCCTTGCTCAAACCTCTTATTATCAACCGTTTCTCGACTCCTCCCTCAGCACCGCAGCCAGTTCAAGTTCATCAGGAGGAGGATTTCGAGATTACTGAGGTATTGGATGCAAAAATTTCGCGAGGAGTCCTCCGTTTCCTCGTTCATTGGAAGGGCTTTGGTCCTGAAGAGCGTTCATGGATCAAAGCTGAAGATCTTAATGCTCCTGCCCTTCTGAAGAAGTTTTATTCCAAAAATCCGGACAAGCCCGGTTCCAGGCGTTCTGTGCCCACCTTTAAAAGGGGGGGTACTGTCACTCACCGGACTGTGAGTGCTTCTTCCCGGACATTTAGGAACCGTGGCCGTCCTCCATCCTGAGGGACTGCGCATGCGCAGCCCTTTCCAAACCTTCAGTGTATGTTCCTTTAACTTAATTGGCAGATCAGGCAACCTCCCTATATTAAGCACCTGTGGTCAACACCACGTTGCCTGATCTTGGAGTCTCATTCCCCATGAGTCTCTGAAGGTGTTCCTGTGTTTCCTCGTTTATTCAGCCCAGCTGATTCCTGTGGTTTCCAAGCCACTTCTACCTCTGTGGTTTCCAAGCCACTTCTACTGCTGTGGTTCCCATGCCACTTCTACCATCTACTGTATCATCGTGACTGTGAGCTGATTCCTATCCGCTGCCTCCGTGCACTACAGTCTTCTAACCACTTCTACCCTACCATGTATTATTGGGACTGTTAGCTGATGCCTATCCGCTGCCTCCGTGCACTACAGTCTTTCATTCACTTCCATTCACCTGTTCATGATTGTGACTGCCAGCTGATTCCTATCCGCTGCCTCCGTGCACTACAGTCTTCAACCTGCAACTCGTCAGTGTTTCATCATCGTGACTGCTAGCTGATTCCTATCCGCTGCCTCCGTGCACTACAGTCTTCAACCTGCAACTCGTCTGTGTTTCATCATCGTGACTGCTAGCTGATTCCTATCCGCTGCCTCCGTGCACTACAGCCTTCAACCTGCAACCCGTCTGTGTTTCATCGTGACTGTTTGGCTGATTCCTATCCGCTGCCTCTGTGCGCTTCAGTCTTCAGTCCTTGTCAACGCTCCCGTGTTTCCTTGAGTCTGCCTCCACTATTGCTACCCGCTATTCTCCGTGATCAACAGTGCCAGTTCAACTCTGCTCTCCCGTGTCCCATCGTTACTGCACCTGCTGGTTGCTATTGGCTACCTCCGTGTTCCCGCAGAGACCCGCTGCTGCTACTCCTCAGCACTACTCATCCATCTACTGCTGATCCGCTCTCCACGCTTTCCTGTGTTCCCTGCTGGTCTACCTACCTGTGCGCTGCACCTACTAGACCACCGCTTCACCCATCCAGGGACTTCGCATCCTGCCGGCCTCCTGCCGTTCAGGTATCTCTGCACTCCTGTCTGACTGCCTCCTCCTGAACCACGGTATGCATACTTCTCATTGACTGTGCTGTGTATTGCATAACTTGCTGGACTGTGTTGGTTCTCCTCTGGAGTGTGCTATCCGCTGAGTCTATTGCCATCATTGACTGTGTTATCTTATGCTGGACTACTTCAAGAGACTTTCTATATTGGCAGTGTTGTTCAGTCATCTATACATTTATATTGTGCATATTACTGTGGTTCAAAGTCAAGGTGCCCGTGTATATCTTGTGTTGCAGTCTCTCCCCGTGCACCTCCTCACATATATATTCAGTGGTACAACTTGCTGAAGGCAGACCACTGATCCCTGTTTCCTGTATCACCTGTTCCAGTATCCTCTCACATAGCAGTGGTACAACTTGCTATCGCAGACCACTGACTACCCGGATACCTCCACTTGGATTCCATTCCTTCACTCAGACAGCGGTACAACTTGCTATCTGCAGACCGCTGACTCTCATCACCCCCTCGTTTCTGTTGGACATTCCTCCTCACTATAACAGTGGTACAACTTGCTACCGCAGACCACTGACTACCTTCACGTGTCCTTTGTCCATACAGTTCCTCGTGTATTACTACCTCCATATTGCCAGTGCTGCTAGTCATAGACTTTCCTGAGCATCTCATCATCTGCTATTTCCTGTTCCGTGATCACCCTGCTACCAGAGTACCATATTACCACCTATACTGCTCTGGTAAGCCTATCACCTGGTGATCCCTGGGTAAAGACTCCTAGTGCCCGTGACATGGACCTTAGGAACCATTAATTGTTCTACTTTTTCCCCCTGTACAGAAGCAACTCTATACAAGAAATTATTTTTAACAATAAAATATGGTATACCTTCTGCAGGCTGGGCGGCTTTCGCTACCCCATTTACCTCAGTCATACTTTTAAAGGCATGTTTCAAAGTGGCATCATTAAGTTGGTCTCGAGCAAAGTCCTGCAGAGGAAACAAAATTGGTATTGCGGACCAGTCCATATCCTCACTGACAGGCGGGGTGGGCTCATCTGCGACATCACCGACCAATGCTAGTTTGGACTGTCCATGTTTCCCCACAGGTGGATGCTTTTGTGGAACTCCTGCTGTGACTCCCAGGATGGCATTCCGGTTTGGCGGTTCCCAAAGATCGATGTCCAGATGTTGTGGATTCTTAGGCGGTTCCTTTAAGCCCGGGCTTTCGACCGTTGCATCAGTTGCCGGCATGTCTGGCCAGATCCGCTCACCAAGGACATCATTAAATGGTGGGAAGTCTCGCCCCAAAATGAATGGATATGGGAGTTTAGGTGCTATGGCAGCTACCACCATAACAGTTTTGTCTTTGATTGTGACTGGTAGTATTGTTCTTTCATACTCCTCTGTCATGCCATGTACGCAAAGAACCTTCACCTTGGGCAACCGAGAAGTTATGGTTTCGGGTAAGGCAGAGCTGGAAACCAATGAGAGTTCACTCCCCCAGTCAACCAAGGCCAGAACAAGGTTTTGGTTGATTAGCACAGTCAAACAAGGACTTCCTGATGTGGGACTCATGGTAAAACAGCTTGGAAATGCAGACCCAATACATGCCACGGAACAGTCCATGGGTTCCGGTAGTTTAGGACACTCTGCCTTAAAGTGGCCTGGCTCACCACATTCAAAACACTTCAGATTAGACAGCTTTGCACCTGGCCCTCTGTCCATAGCAGTTTTGCCATTGGGCCCTGTAGCAAGATTTGTCAAACCTGGCTTTTGGCGCGGCAGCGGCTTTGGCACAAATGCAGGTTCATTAGTTATTTGTTGTAGCGCACAAAACCTTTCTACCATGGTGGCAAGCTCTTCGTAAGTTTGTGGGTCTGATTGAAGCACCCACCTTTGCAAATCGCGGTTCAGCCCCCGGATGCAGTGATCTATCGCCAGAACTTCAATAATCCGAGAAGGCGAATTCTCCTCAGGCTGCAGCCATTTCTTTAAAATTTTAGAAAGCTCAGAAACTTGCGCTCTGACCGGTTTTTCTTTATCATAGCACCATTGGTGCTAGCGCTGGGCTCGGCCTGGCCCGGAAACTCCAATGCGAGCCAATATCTCAGACTTTAGGCACGAATAATCAGAGGCCCGTTCCTCATCTAGATCCATATAAGCTCGCTGAGCTTCAACAGTCAGGTATGGCGCCAGTCTCTCAGCCCAATCTTTAGGAGGCCATTTTGCCCTTTTTGCAAGTCTCTCAAAGGACACCAGATACGCTTCTATGTCATCACCTGGTGACATTTTCAGGAGTACAGGACCAGGTGGTTCATTTCTGTCATGCCTCACCTGGCTTAACTCTTCTCTTAAGAGCCTTGTGTTTTCCACCTGTGCCTCGGCGACTTGTAGCATCTGAGCTTGCTGCTGTTGCTGCGCAGCGGCCACATTCACGAGGGTTCTCAGTACTTCCTCCATGTTGACGTCTGCGCGGGTTGGGTAGCGGAAACTTGCTTTCCAGAGTATCCCACTCTTGACACCACTTGTGGCAAACGCCCGCTACTGGTGAAGCACACGCATACAACTTCTTCCTTTTTATGGTTCTTTATTGTCAAGATGGTAATAAATGTTTTGACACCGTATACTTTCACAGCAATTATGGAGACCCTAAACGCTTGCTATACATAGAACAGCTCTCTCTCTCAAGACCAGCCAGCTAGCCCAGCGCTAGTCTCCCTGAACAATGAAACAAGCAGGGTTTTATACCTGACACTCCTCCCACAGGCCTAGCTTGATGGACAGGTGACACACCCACCTTCTCTTTAAAAGGAAACGCCCATCCCTGGTTCTGTTTAGACTATCAGACCCACCCTGTCTGTTTGCTGAGAGGAAGCAGCTTTTAAATTATGTAAGTAAATCAATTTTAAACTACACATATGTTTTTACCTGGTTTAATCTCCACCTAGGTACATAACTGTGCAAATGTTTTACTCTACTTCCCTGCTTTATCTGCATATTGCCAGCTAAATGCCTCCTTTTGTTACAATATATATACTGTAAACAACCAACAAGACACACACTGACCACCAACACAAACAAAAAGTGCCCTCTATGTGTAATATGAAAGTGTGTCTGTGGCATAACTGTGTTTGTGTGTTTATGTATGGTGTGCTCTGACTGATTTCCACCTTTTACACAGAATATTAAAATGAGAGAATCCTACTGCCAGGATATACCAGCCCTTTACATCACTGAGTTTTGCGTGCTGCACAAGATTGATTTATTCATTTCATAGTTGCCAACCTTTGAAGATTGGTCTCTGGGAGTCTGGTGTGGAGGTGGGCATGAGAGGGCGGGACTCTGTGAATTACTCCATTTTGGCCCCGCCCACCATAGTGACATGGGACAAAATTCCTGGAGAATCGCATCATGGAGGCTTGAAATCTGCCCATTTCACTAGGAAGTTGGCAGATGTGATAGAATTGTCAGCTCTCCCTGGAGTCCGGGGGACCTAAACGGATTTCAGGAGTCTCCTGGACATTCTCGGAGAATTGGCAAGTATGATTCATGTTCTGAGTCTG
The DNA here is from genome assembly GCF_038048845.1 of Mixophyes fleayi. Lineage (NCBI taxonomy): Eukaryota > Metazoa > Chordata > Amphibia > Anura > Limnodynastidae > Mixophyes > Mixophyes fleayi. The sequence goes on from NC_134404.1 coordinate 205,295,585, forward strand.
TCTGCACACAACATTGCCCAGCAGTGTCGGACTGGGGCATGAAGGGCCCACCGGGGGAATTCAGTGATAGGGGCCCACTATATTGGGGTGTGGCCAACTTTAGGAGTGGGTGTGGCCAGTAAAGGGGGTGTGGTCAGGCTATGGAGGACAACTTATAGCACTATTTTAAATGTGCACCTTTTGCATTAGACCCTGCCCATTCTACTGGTAGGGAACTACATGGGACCCATTAATAAAACACTTGTGGTTTGGAAGAAACTCCAGTACCAGCTCCTGTCGTCTCCTAATGCACCAAGACAGTTACTTATGATAAGTGCATCATTTGGTTACCTCCAACCCTCGCCTCATATGTTGTTATTGCCCATCATGTATTGAGCTTATTAAAAGCCATTACAAGGGCTACACAAACCAAATAATAACATCATCAATTAGAAGACATAAACTGCACAATTAATTTTTTAGTACAATGGTTACCAACCTGTTGTTGCTGTGACATGTCCTGGAATAAAAGTCAATTCATAAAAAAACAAGTGATTGTAATTCTCAACTAATCTCAGTGAAATCCATCTAATTTCATTTTAAATACGGTTGATATATGCCTATAATACTTTCACTATATCACCCCTAAATTCTAAACAGGACAACCATCAAAAAGAATGCACAATAGGCAAAAGGAAAAATATATAAATATAATTATGTTCTCCTATGCATGTGCCTTTCTACACTAACATACAATATAGACCAACATATTATACAACCCTGAATGATTATATTTTCAACTGGATGCAATTGGAATACTAGACTACATGAAAAGCACCCTTCATTTGCCAGATCTTGTATACACAGTCTGATTATTAAAATGACTCTTTGTTATAATTATTTTTTAAGGACTCTTACAGAATATGCCACTCGTCAAAGACCATACACACAGCATCAGTGCTACTACGGTTGCGTACTTCACCAATGAATGCTTGTTGAGAAGGGAAATTTTAAAAAACAAAAAAATGAACAGAATACAGCCCATCCAAAGCCTGTCACATTTATTCCATATATGCTGGTATGCTGCCAGTGTTGTATGAAAGAGAATATAAATATCAAAGGACGGGCGCAAATGGGGGAAGGGTAAAGAAACACAAGGATTGGGTCAATGAATAAGTCAAGGGGAAAACGGTCCCAAAGTCATTAAAGGATGTTGGTCTTCTAGTTCCACCTATACCGATGTCCCAGATGGTAAACTTACATCAATGTGACCTTTTCTATTCCATACAGTATTTGAATAATGTGTCCTCTTGCTTCAAAAAGCACCACCACGATGTACTTTTACTCCCCTCTAAACCTGTTTCTTCTCCTCACCAGAGTGCACATATGGGAGACCAGGGAGAGAACAGAGAAAGATCTCATGGTGTTTTACGTTCTCTATTTATTAAGTTAAAACATGGGGTTAAAAACACTCACATTTTGTATGTTAAAAAGGTATCTTTCAGTCCATATGTTTCCTCGATCAAACGGCAGTATCCAGCTTCTGTATCCCAGCCACGATCAAACTGGCTGGGCTTCAGATAACCCGGGGAAACTCTGCAGCGTCAGAGGGGGCGTGGTCTATTGCGTCCAGTGTTGCATGAACCTATGATGACCAAACTGACCTTGGATCAGTATGTTGATATCAGGACGTCCTCCTCCCCTGCTCAAACTGCTGAAAAACACACTACCGCGCCTGGGCTCTCTGCATCTGCGCGGTAGTGTGGTTACAGGAGATGTGACCGCCGCCGCCATCTAAACAAAGTTCAACATCAAGCTCCGCCCTAACAACGGAGGGGGCGGAGCTTCAACCCCGCTGGGCCTACCGGTGGATTGACCGGCTGTCCGGCGGGCCAGTCCGAGGCTGTTGCCCAGAGATAATACAGACTACTGGTTGTACTCGCTGTGCCCAGACTTGAAGCGTTGAAGACTTTTATAACCTGTTTTCGATATCACACAGACAGGGCTGCCATCAGATACTGTGGGGCCCAGTACCAATTAATCTGGCAGGGCACTAGCCCCCTCCCTCCCTCTTCGCTATATATGCCCTCCTCTCTCTGCACTGTATACGCACCTCTCCTTCCCCCCTTCCAATATCACAGTAAATGCTCTACTTCCACCCTCCCATAACACAGTATCAGTGACTGGAAACTGTTGCACCGTAGAGGAATAGGGGTCAATGTGGTCAGACTAGGGGGCCTGGACAGACACCATGGTGGGTTGGATCCCCTTACATTTATACCTCCCGTACCCTCCTGATGGTGGCCCTGCATCTGACGTGAACAAATGAATGTCTATAAAACAGTATTGTAAACATTGTTGTAAACAGAGTTATAGGTTTAATATTTGTAAAGTATAAATAGCAGTAACCTATAGTGTAGTTACAAAAATACTATCATAATATTCAAATATAGCTACAGAGAAAGGAGAAAAAGTTGGTGATTTATGAACTTGAAAAAACTTGAAAAAATAGAGGTGCATATTTTCGTGCATGTGCACCTATTTGTCCTCCATACACATACGAAGCATTGCACAGCCCAATTCTTCTTTTTAAAGTGCATCTGTGCAGATGCTTAGCTATTTTCAGGATTGTAATCTGTGATAGGAAAAAGTAAAAACATAAAAAAATATCTGTGGTCTGACCAGTTCCCCTTATCATAATAAGATAAAATTTTGTCTCCTGCAGTCATTGCCATCTTGGAATGTTAACCCATGCATGCAGCTATAAAACCAAGAACAAGTGCGCAGAAACAGGTGCATTACATGAAATCTTTGCGCTGTGTTCAGAAATTACCATTAAAAATGGAAATGATGCACCTAAATTCAATGATTAGTAATGAAAAAACTACCACTGAAAGCTTCTTTTAATATACGTTTCAGCAGTATGTTGGTCAGTAATTCAGGAATGTACAGAATCAGAGTTGAATATAAGTTGCCCAGCTGTACGTATCAAATGGGAAATAACCTTCTTCTGCTTTCACATGCTGAGTTCCCCTGGGAATGTCTTTCCTTGGTCACCATTTGTGCCTCGTGTTCGTTCAACTGTCCTGCTTATCTTGCTGTCAGACTCAGGCAATGCTGTTTTGTATGTTACTTTCCTGATGTCTGGGAAAACATTAAACTCAACAGTGATCTGTTTTTTTTTAATCTTGTCTATTTTAACTACATCTTCAAAGAAAATATTTCAGTCTAATAGTAACCCAGAGGGGTGATGTAAACGTTGTATGAAACAAAGCATGCCCATGAAGTTAAACATCTGGCCAATAGACGTAATGTGCTGTGTCTGTGCCCTTTCTGAGACTGGCACTTGGTACAAGTCTAGTTTAGTTCAATTGGATTTCTGTTAGCCTGCATTAAGAATTTCTATGAATAAAATTATAATTCAATTCTCACATTATCACCTAATGCAATATGTGCTCCAGAATAATTCATTTAGAGCTAATTTTATTTTATTTTTTTGTTGTTATTTGTTCCTGTCTGGTGCATATTCTAAGCATATAATATGTAGTACTGCTGTTATAAATACCCTGCCCAAATAAGACAGGTTTCAAGGAATTAAAGGAATTGTACCATGCAAAAATGAAATCGCTTATCTAAAAGACATCTAAACACCAAATCTGAATATTTTGTAAATGTAACATAAAGGTAAAATACATTCTCCTTTCTTAGCTTGTTAAAATTAGGACAAAACATTTACTCTTCCTTCCATTATAAATAGCACTGACTCAGGCAGTGTAAGGGGCAGGAATGGCCCTGCTTGAGTCTGATGCTGAGTTGCAGCATATACATACAAAATACGTGCACATAAAAAAAGAGTATAATCATGCATATGTTCAGTCAGACGCATCTTAAGAGGTGTCCACCTCTGCACTAGTAGCATATACGCAAGGCATACATCAGGGTTAAATGTATCAAGGTGCAATTTTGCAAATCCAGCGATTTTTTTTCGCAGGTGTTTCATCTCACAGATGTATTAAAGTGAGATTTGATGTAAAATCGAGATGTGTTTCTGTCAAAATCGCTATTTACAAAATCGATAGAGATCAAAGTCCCGACTGTTTGCCACTCTGACTATACAAGTCTCAAATTTATGAAGCTGCGATTAAGGTTGCAAGGGGGTAGGAAGAGACCTAGTGCTTTCAGCACTGGGCTGGGTATTCCTAGAGGGGGGGCCTGCTCGTTTTTTCCAGCAGACCCCAATCCCTAGGGAATCCAGCCCAGCGCTGAACAGCCTGTGGTTGGTTGTCATTATGGCAGGGGGACCTCTGCCGCATGTCCCCCTGCTATTGTGCCACCCACCCCAGGCTGGTTTGCCTAGTGCTGGTTGAGTGAAAATCAGGGGGACCCCATGCAAATTTTCCCCCGATTTTCACGCAACCAGCAGTAGGCTAGCAGCACTAGGGTTAATAATGGCTGGGCTGGGGGACCCCACGCTTTTTCTTTTAAAACTTTTATTTGTTTTAAACTTTTGACAGCCGCAGAAACCTGCGGCTGTATAGACAGGCAGTGTAACAGTGATGTGTTTACTAATCACTACAGATGGTCACTGACCCCCATGTTTTGGTTTTGGTTGTGGATCTGGATTACCTTTGTGTTTTGGTTTTGGTTTTGGTTTTGGCAAAACCGCCCTTGCGTGTTTTGGTTTTGTTTGGTTTTGTTTTGCTATTTTAGAAAAAAAATACCTTTTTTTGGTCTAAAATAACCTAATTTAGTGCTCCACCAGTTTCTTGGATAAGTGAGGTAATTCTAAAGCTAATAAATTATGAAAAAAACAGTTTAATCCCTGGTAGGCCATCCTTAATTCTAACACTTACCTGCAAATTATACAGACAAATTGGTTGTCTTCCCCTCCATCTTTGACTATTGGCAATGTAGCCATCGTCTTTGGGTGTATATTACACCCTCCACTTGCAGTTAAATAGAAATAAAGCAGCCTGCATTGACTACGTTAAATAGAAATGGACAAAGGCAGTTTGGTATCTGTCTGCATCAGACCCCCTCTCCACTACTAGTAAACTATTCAGCCGTTATAGACTGTAGAATAGAAATAGAAATGGACAAAGGCAGTTTGGTTTCTGTCTGCATCAGACCCCCTCTCCACTAGTAGTAAAATAGAAAACTATTCAGCCGTTATAGACTGTAGAATATAAATAGAAATGGACAAAGGCAGTTTGGTTTCTGTCTGCATCAGACCCCCTCTCCACTACTAGTAAAATAGAAAACTATTCAGCCGTTATAGACTGTAGAATATAAATAGAAATAGACAAAGGCAGTTTGGTTTCTGTCTGCATCAGCCCCCCCCCCCCTCAATTTCTACTTAAATAGAAAAGAAGACGGCCTGCATAGACTGTACAATATAAAACGAAATGGACAAAGGTAGTTTGGTGGCTGTCTATAGCTCCCCCCCCCCTCTACTTGTAGTTAAATAGAAAAAAAACAGCCTGCATAGACTGAACAATATCAAAATAAAATGGTCACGGTAGTTTGGTGGCTGTCTATAACTCCCCCCCCTCCACTTGTAGTTAAATAGAAAAAAAGCAGCCTGCATAGACTGAATAATATAAAAATAAATGGACCAAGGCAGTTTGGTTTCTGTCTGTATAGGCCCCCCTCCACTTGTAGAAAATAGTAGAAAATTCAGCCGGTATAGACTGCACAATATAAATGGACAAAGGCAGTTTGGTATCTGTCTGCATCATTCTGATTCTGAGCATATATTTTCCTTTACTGCCTTACTGTTTTCTTGCAGCTCGGCTTTCACGCTTAGCAGTAGTTGTCCACCACTTTTGGACTGCAAATTACTTGGTCTTGCTTGGTTGCGAGTGACCGTACAAGAAGAAGGCTCAGTAACATTTTTTGATCTGGCACTAATAGAGAAAGGCGAAGGCCTCATTCTTTATTTGCCACTGCGTGTGTAGAATGGCATGTTGGCAATTTATTTTTTTATTGGCAGTTAACTTTTGCTCAGTTACATTTCTGTTTCGCATCAACACGGTAAAAAAAATGTTTGGGTGTGTTTTTTTGCCTGATTTAAAAAGACTATGTACTTTTACATAGGCTTTACCAGATGACGTAATGGGAGTACTACCATCAGGACTAGTGCCAGCACCTGCTTGCTGATCCTGCTCATATATGGACTGCTTTAAATCCATTTAAATGAGCCCAAAGCACTTGTAGTGCAAAATATTCTATAGATACTGCTGCTAGATATGACTTTTTGCAGCCAGAAAAATTATTGTTTCACACTGGGGAATATGGGACACCGCAAAGCACTTGTAGTGCAAAATATTCCAAAATATGCCTCCTCTATCCACCTCTCTTCCTGCTCTAACAATCGCTAGAAGAATTAGTACTAGATTTTTAATAATAATTGAAAGAATAAGATATACAATAATTGCTCTGACCCTGCTCTAATGCTGTCTGTGACCTAACCCTGCTCTCTCCCTCTGTCAAATGGCGATGGATTGCTCTGGAGGCGGGTATTTATGCATTTCAAATATCGCGAGAACCAAGCCCCGAGATCCGACGATGTCACAATGTTTTGCCTCGATTTTGATTCTGAACGGACGGGAGAGTACAGAGCCTGCTCGGCTCGGTACTCGGATAGGCAAAGTTCGGGTGGGTTTGGATCTCGGGGGAACCGAGCCCGCCCATCTCTACTAATCACGCAGTTAGGAAACACAGCAGAGTTAGCTAAACACAGGAGAGTTAACTAAACATGGGAGTGTTTGACATCGTAGCAAATCGCCAGAGATGACCAGCGATTTTTAAGATCAGAGTAAAAATCGCAGTTTAATATATCTAGCACCTTGGGGACTAAAATTGCGGTTTATCTCCCGCAATTTGCCGTGATTTTAACTCGTTGAAAAAATCAGACATTGATACATTTACCACCTGCTATACTTACACCCAAATCAACCCAAAACAAACAGGTCTTTCTAGTGTAAAGTATACCCATTTGAGAATGTAGAGTACAGTGTATGTTGCATTTCTAAATTAAGATTGCTCACAATTAAAAAAAGGACACCTTGCATCATATTCTGTACGAATAACTTACATAGAATAAATTCATTCAATAAATGTTCATTGAAACAAGATTTAAATAACAATAAAAATGTTTTATCAGCTTTACATTTGATAATTTTATAATTTCAGCAAACTGATTTATTCCATTATTTGGCCCAGGGCATACCACATGAACCAATCTGGCAATGGGCAATAGAGTTTCTGGGATCTGTCTCAGGACCCTTGGGACTAGCTGTAGCAGAGGGAAGTGGAATCTAGGAGGCTGGATGAAGACCTTTCTCATGGAGAGAAGGTGTACTCTATTTGTGGCGACCAGATGACAGGAGAAGGAATACTGGACTGAACTCCGTAGTGGAATAACCAACTGGAATATGGACCAGGGCACAGGAACAGAGAGACAGAACCCCTCGGGCCTTAGACTCAGCACCCCCCAAAGTTCAGAAACTGAGAGGTTTATCATACCAGGACTGGAACTGGAAAGGCTCAGAACTCAGGTAGAGAAATACCAGGGGTGGCTACCTCCTGGACAGAATAAACCTGGAACTGGCCCAGGCAACTCAGAAATCAGGACCCGCGTCAGAAAGCAGGGACTCGGGATGATCAACCCCAAAGGAATCAGACCACCTTGGAACCCACAACCTGGACAGACCTTTAACTGGAAACCATCCCCAGAAACAGAGAGATGGCTCCAGAAGCAGGGAGAGTGGCCAGTAGGTGAGTCAGAGGAATAGGTAGGAGAAAGCTGGATCCTCACAAGGGGTAAATAGCTGGACTTTGAACAGCAACACAAGGTAACTCTGAAGTAACAGAAGGCAGCTGAATCCACACAAAGAGTTAATGGCTAGAGTCTGTATAGCAGCAAATGGTAATTCTGAAGTAACAGCAGGAAGTTAAATATACACAAAGAGTTAATGGCTGAAATCTGTACAGCAGCAGATAAACGACAACAGTGGTAATCTGAAACTAGGATAGTGTTGCACTGACAATTAGTTGAGAGTAAGAGGTGACATTTATAATCAGCAGAGGAAGCTAATTGGTGGATGAAGTCAGGTGCTTAGAATAGGCAAGATGTAGCAAAAAGACTCACCTTGGATAACTTTGATGGAATTTTCTGATTAAGGTTGGAGCATCAACATCGGTAGCTTTGATCCAAGACCTCTCCTCAGGAGCATAGCCCTTCCAATCGACCAGATTTTGGAGGTGTTTGTATCAAAAGAGAGAGTCCAGAGTGGCCTTCATCTCGTATTCCTCGCCTTGTCGGTTTGGATTGGAGGTGAACCAGATTTAGGGGACTAAAATATGTTCAACACCAGAGGTTTTAAAAGAGAAATGTGAAAGGTGTTTGGTATTTTGAGGAACTCTGGCAACTGAAGCTTATAGGAAACCGAGTTGACTACCTTGGAGATTTTGAATGGACTGATGAAGTGAGGGACGAATATCATGGAAGATACTCTGAGGTAGAGGTTGTGGGTAGAAAGCCATACACTCTCTCCTATATTTAGATCTGGAATGGCTCTATGTAACTTATCTGCTCAAATTTTACAGTTATGAAAATCTTTGAGTAAAGCTTAGCAGACCTGCCGCCAGTTGTCTGCAAAGTTTCTCAAAGTTGATTCTGAAGCTGGAACAGAAGTTGCCGGTATCGGGGAAATTACTGTCACTCATGGATGAAGTCCATAAATTGTGAAGAATGGAGTAGTAGAAGAGGATTCGTGATAGTGAGAATTGTGAGCAAATTCTGCTTAGGGAAGCAGAGTTGGCCAATTTTCTTGGGAGGAAGATACATAGAGCCTGATAAAAGTCTCTAGATCCTGGTTGACCTTTTCTGTCTGACTATTAGACTGTGGATGGTATGCAGAGGAGAAGTTTAGTTTGACTTGGAGGGACTTATATATGGAGCAAATTTATATACGAACTGAAATCCTCGGTCAGACACAAATTCTTCTGGGCATTTCTGTAAGCAAAAAATCTCTTTGATGAAGAGTTGGGCAAGTATGAATGAGCTCCTTCCAGCAAATACCTCCATTCTTCCAGAGCAAATTTGATAGTGAGCAATTCTTTGTCCCTGATGGCATAATTTCGTTCAGCTGGGAGAATTTTTTTTTAGAGAAGATTCCACATGGGTGCTACTGTTCAATGGAAGACTTCTGGGAATATATGGAGCACACAATGACCGAGGAAGCATCAACCTCCAGATAGAATGGGCTGTTAATGTCTGGTTGTGAGAGGATAGGAGCCTTGTTTTAATTGCTGGAAGGCTGTCTGTGCTTGAACAGACCACTTAGCCATGTTGGAACCCTTTCAGGTTAATGCGGTAACAGGCACTACTACAATGGAGTAGCCTCAAATGAATTTCCAATAATAGTTAGCGAACCCTAGAAAATGTTGTATTGATCTCAAGGTGGTAGGTTGAGTGTAATTGATAAGGGTTTGCACTTTGTCTGGGTCCATGCGAAGACCGGTTCTAGAAATTATGTAGCCCAGAAAGGGGATGGAGTTAACCTCAAAGGTGCATTTTTCCAGCTTACAGTACAACTTGTTCTCACAGAGACGTTGAAGAACTTGCTTGACATGGGCTCTATAGGACTTAATTTCTGGTGAGAAAATAAGAATGTCGTCCAGATAAGCTACTAGGTTGTTGCACAAGAAATCTTGGAAGATTTCATTCATGAAACTCTGAAAGACCGCTGGGGCATTACTGAGACCGAAGGGCATAACGAGAGATTCACAATGTCCATCCATGGTGTTAAAGGCTGTTTCCCACTCATCACCTTATCTAATCCGGATCAAATTATATGAGCCACGGAGATCAAGTTTGGTAAAGATGGTAGCTTCCTTGACCTAATCAAAGAGTTCAGTGTTGAGAGGCAGGGGGTATCTGTTTTTTACAGTGATGACATTAAGTTACCGATAGTCTATACAGTGCCGGAGGCCGTCTTTCTTCTTTTTAACAAAAAATATCTGGCCCTAGCGGGTGAGGAAGATGTACGAATGAAGTCCATTCCAAATTCTCCTTGATATAAGGCAATACCTTCTGAAGACAGGTCTTAGTGAATTCAGAGCTCCAGGAGAGAACTTGGTGGAAAAACAGTCAATAGGGGGGGTGTTGGAGCCATGGGAAATGGAGAACAATGGAATTGGTGGCCTCGGGAATCACTAGGAATTGAGTAGTCTCAGAATGCAAGACTCCTTCCTGCATGATCACTGGAGATGTCTAACAGGAAACCTGACAGGGAGTCGTATCAACTCCCACCTACAGCTGTCATAAAGATGGGAGGAGATATCAAGACCAGAGTGATGACTAACTGCTGGCTAATTGAGCTGACATGAAGTTGCCTACAGCTCCAGAGTCCAAGAGAACAGAGATATACACGGAATTTTGAGTCAGTCACTGGTAATACACAGTCTCTAGCTTGAGAAGGATGAACTGTTACTCCTAACCTAACCTCATCACCAGTGAGGAGGAGGTTGCAGTAATCCAGGCGGGAGATGATGAGTGCGTGTATGATAGTTTTGGTGGCCTCCTGAGAGAGAAAGGGACGGATGCGGGCGATGTTGCGTAGTTGGAAGCGACAGGCTTGGGCAAGGGAATGAATGTGGGGGGCAAAAGAGAGAGAGGAGTCAAGGGTGATGCCCAAGCAGCGGAGTTGGGTGACAGAGGAGATGGTAGTGTTGTTAACGACAATGGAGAGGTCAAGGTGGGATGGGTGGTTGGGAAGAGGAAAGACAATGAGTTCAGTTTTGGAAATGTTGATTTTGAGAAAGCGCTCCGACATCCAGGAGGAGATGGCGGAGAGGCAGTCAGATACCTGAGCGAGGAGGGTGGGGGAAAGATCAGGTGAAGAGATGTAGAGTTGAATGTCGTCAGCATAAAGGTGATACTGAAGGCCAAAGGAGGAGATGAGAGCACCAAGGGAGGAAGTATAGAGGGAAAAGAGTAGAGGGCCAAGAACAGAGCCCTGCGGGACTCCTACTGCGAGAGGGTAGGGGGAGGAGGAAGAACCAGACGTGGATACAGAGAAGGAGCGGTTAGCGAGGTAAGAGGTGAACCAGGCGTGGACAGAACCAGAGAGGCCGAGAGAGAGAGAAGAGTTGCAGCAGGAGGGGGTGGTCCACGGTGTCGAAGGCTGCGGAGAGGTCAAGGAGGATGAGTAGGGAAAAGTGACCCTTGGATTTGGCCGATAGGAGATCATTAGTAACCTTGGCCAGGGCCGTTTCGGTAGAGTGGAGGGGGCGGTAGCCAGATTGGAGAGGGTCAAGGAGGGAATTGTCTGAGAGGTGCCTGGTTAGGCGGCTACAGACAATCCGCTCAAGTAATTTAGAGGCATAGGGGAGAAGAGAGATAGGGCGATAATTGGCAAGAGATGTGGGGTTGAGATTGGGTTTCTTGGGGATAGGAGAGATGAGAGCGTGTTTAAATGAGAGGGGTACTACCCCAGAGGAGAGTGATAGATTGAAAAGGTGTGCGAGGTAGGAGCAGGCAGTGGGAGAAAGAGAGCGAAGGAGTTGAGAGGGGATGGGATCGAGAGGGCAGGTAGAGGGTGGAGAGGACTGAATGAGAGAGTGAACTTCTTCACCTGTTGTAGGGCAGAAGGAGCACCAGAGTTGGGTGTTAATGGGAGGTGAAGCAAAGAGGGAGGCGGGAGAAGGGGAACAGCAGATATTCAGTCTGATGGCCTCAATTTTGGAAGAGAAAAAGGTGGCAAAGTCAGAAGCGGAGAGGGAAGACGGGACAGAAGGGGGTGGGGGGGAGAGTAGGGAGCTGAAGGTGGCAAAGAGGCGGCGGGGATTGGAGGACTGAGAAGAAATGAGGGACTTAAAGAAGGATTGTTTGGCAAGGGAGAGGGCGGAACAGAAAGAAGAGAGGATGAATTTAAAGTGAAGGAAGTCGGCCAGGGAACGAGATTTCCTCCAGAGGCGTTCAGCAGTGCGAGAGCACTTTTGAAGGAAGCTGGTGAGTTTTGAGTGCCAGGGCTGGGGAAGGATGTGGCGTCTTCTGACGGTAGAGGCCGGGGCGACAGCGTCCAGGGCAGTAGTGAGGGAGAGATTGTAGAGAGAGGATGCCTGGTCAGGACAGACCAGGGAGGTAAGGGGTGATAGGAGAGTTTCAAGAGAGGAGGAGAAAGAGGTAGGGTCAATAGCGTCAAGGTTGCGCCTGGTAAGGGTCGCCTTGGGTGAGGCAGGAGCAGGTGAGGAGGACAGAGTGAAGGAGGGGAGATGGTGGTCAGAGAGTGGGAAGGGAGAGTTGGAGAAGTCAGAGAGATCACAGAGATGAGAGAAGACAAGGTCGAGGGAGTGACCAAGACAGTGGGTGGGGGAAGAGGTCCACTGAGTGAGGCCTAGGGAGGTGGAGAGGGCGAGAAATTTGATGGTGGCGGGGTCAGAACATTTGTCAATAGGAATATTAAAGTCACCAAGTATGATGGAGGGAAGGTCGGAGGAAAGGTAGTGGGGGAGCCATGCAGCGAAGTTGTCAAGGAAAAGGAAGGTGGGGCCAGGGGGCCGGTAGATGACAGAGACACGGAGGTGGATGGGGGAGAAGAGCCGGATGGAGTGTACTTCAAAGGAAGGGAAGGAGAGGGAAGGTAAAGTAGGAATCCACAATCTAGATTTTCTTAAATATATTCTTCCATAGCATTGGTCTCAGGGATGGAAAGCGGCTACATTCGACCCCGAATAGGGAATTTACCAGGCAGGAGTTCAATTCCGCAATCCCAGACTCTGTGTGGAGGGAGAGCTGTTACCCTTTGTTCACAGACTAATGCTGAAAGAGTGATATTTTTGGGATCGAGAGTGAGCAGAGCCAAGAAGCCAAAGGTGTCACTAGAAGAAGGAAGTCTAGAGAGAGAGACTAAGAGAACCTAAGGAGACCTCTCCTGAACCAGTTAGGCCTTGTCGTCTCCCTGTCTTTTTCGGGCAGATACTCAGAATGTGACCAGGATCACCGCAATACAGAAAAAGTTTATTTTCTTCCAAAAGGCATGGATTCCTCTGGCGGAGTGACAGGAGACTGGAATTTGGACTGACAAGGCTGAGTCTTCTCAAGTGTTCGTTCTTAAAATGGAGGTAAACCTTGTTACACAAGGAGATAAGTTCATCAAGAGAAGAGGGAAGTTTCCTTGAGGCTAATTCATCTTTAATTCGATCCGTAAGATAGCCCTTGCCAGAATGTCGTAATTTAAGTCTCGTCATTCCAACGCAGTTCAGAAGCCAAAGTTTTAATTTGAATGGCATATTGACCAATGGAGTGTGAACCCTGGCGTAAACGCAGAATAGCGGCTATCATACATCTCACAGGTTAGTTCCATTCTAATTCTTATGTACATTTGTTTCCCTTGGTTACTGCTATCTGCTGTACAGCCTGGCGTTTCTCTATCCTCGGACGCCATTTGGCAAGTATTCTACACATGTGCAACCCTGGGAACCTTTAAAACCTCTGCTCCGCAGTGATTGGATGATCACCAGCCAGTTCCCTTTATAATGGTCCTTCTCCTTTCCATGAGTGTTAGATCATCAGGTCTCCCTACCTGATAGGAAGCATTACCTCTGACTCCTGATCGTGCTTATACTTACCTTTGTTCCTGAACAAAGGGTTGTCGTGGGTTAGGCCGTTCATTCAACTGCTGCAGCTTCACTCGTCCTCGGTCCTGTTCCAGAGTTATAACACCTCTGTGGATCTCAGTGCTTCTGCTCTCTGCAGTTCATCGCTTCACAGCATTACCTGTTCAGCTTATTCCACAGTCAAGACCTGTGGCCTCACTGCAGTGCATTGATCATCATTGGTCCTGTTTCAGAGTTATAACACCTGTGTGGATCTCAGCACTTCTGCTCTCTGCATCTCAGCACTTTACAGTTACACCTGTTCAGCCCAATCCGCTGCTAGACCTGTGACTATAGTGCTTCGTCAGCATCCGTCCTGTTCCTGAATTACTACACTAGTGGATACCTCAGTCCTTCTGAGTCCTGCAACTCATCGCTTTACAGCATCATCGTTCAGCTTATTCTGCTGTTAAGACCTGTGACTTTACTGCATCGCTCAGCATCTGTCCTGTTGCTGAATTACTACACTTGTGTATATCTCAGTCCTTCTGAGTACTGCAGCTCAGCGCTTCGCAGTACTACCTGCTCAGTTCCTGGGCTACATTCCATTCTGCCTTACAGCTACTTGGTGGTTCTCCGAATTATCTGCTCTGCATCCCCTAGAGGACCGCGACCTGTGGTTGAGAGCAGCTAAGACCATATTCACTTGCGGGAATCCCTGGTGAATACCTCTCTTCTGTTAGACTCCGCACCTCTCTGGGGGTAAGCTGTCACTCAAGCAAAGAGATTGAGACCATTCCCACTATCTAGCTTTTGTGACAGCAGCTACTGCATTAGAAACTCTGCGGACTCATCAAAGATCCTCTAGATCCTGATTTACCCTCTCGGTTTGACCGTTGGACTGCGGGTGATAGGATGAGGAAAAGTTGAACTAATGCCCAGGAGTTTGCACAATGATCTCCAAAATTTTGGGGCCTGAACGGAGCGGGGAAGGGGCGTGCGCCCGTACTTGATGCACAATGTGAGCGTGCCAAACTCAAGGGAATGCAGCCACGTCGGAATAAAGCTTTCTGTGTGTAAAAAAGTTTCTAGTTTTTATGCTGTATCTCTTGCACCAGCTAAGGGGCTAGTCTAAGTATTGTATGCATGCTATAACATGTGTCTGCAATCAGGAGCAACTGAAAAAAATTATTTTATTGTTAGTAGACATTAATGTTTATCAACGGAAAAATATATATATTTTTTTTATTCAATTTCCATTTCTAATCATGAATGACTATATTATTGACATTAATTGATTAATATTTTTTTTCCTGTGTGTTTTTTTGAGATTTCATATTCCACATACATATTGTGCACATCCTGCAGTGTCTGGTCTAGTACAGCAGATTGAACCTACAGCCACAGTCAACACCACACGTATCTTGAGATCCGTTCCTTGCTGACTCCTGGAGTATGCAGAGCCGATTTACGTGCCGTTGAGAACAACGGCACGATGCGCTCAGTATGCGTGCCTGAATGACTCAGGCCCTTAATGTCAGCCCAGCTAGGACCTGTAATGTACCACAGCCAATATGTTCTTTTACATTTGTTTTATCAATATTACACTATACACACTGCACTAGAGGTGTTTGAAGATCCCTGGTGCTCTTCAGCATGGGGCTGGTTATACCTAAGGGTGTTCACATTTTTTTTCAGGCCCAATCTTCCTAAGAAATACAGCTCCATGCTGACTGACCTAGGGTTGGTTTGGCATAAGGGCGTAGTTTTCCTGCTATAGTGCCACCAGCTGGCAAAGCCTTTTGCTGGTGCTATTAAATTTGGGGGGACTCCATACTGTCGACCCCCAATTTTGCTAGTACCAGCCTAGGCTGGCAGCACTAGGATTGGTTCAGATGTTTGAGGGGGACACACTGTAAGCGTGTCTTGCATCCGTCTCTACATAAGGCCATGTTAACACTTCAATAAGTAATTTCCAACATACACCATTTACATTGTGCATCATTGTTTTTTTTAAAAAAAACTTGCTCAAACTTTATCTTTAATATATACTAGCAGAATACCCGGCGTTGCCCGGGATTTAAAGAATGTTTATTTTCAAAAATCAATCTAAATATTAAACATACATGTAAATATCATGTTAAAATTGGACCAGTAGAAGGTGAAAAGTGAAAATGTCAAACTGTAATTGAACTGTATATGATGGAACGAACGGTTAAACAATTACTTCAAAACAGCTTGATAAACTATATTTCTCGTTTCTTCATTTGGGGCAAATACATACAAATTTCTTGGTGATCCAACTCTTGAGCACACAACGTAAAATTGTGCATGAGAAAAGCAAGGTGATTCCAAGTTGACTCCAGCTACATGTAAAGATTGTCCTTGGGCCTTATTGATAGACATGGCAAAAGCTAAATGAACTGGAAATTGTAGACGCTTAAATTGAAATGGCATATCAGATGGAATGAGAGGTATGCGTGGAATGAAAGCATTGTCACCTTTTGCACAGCCTGTCAAAATAGTTGCTTCAATGACATGAGAATTAAGCTTTTGGACTACTAATCTTGTACTGTTACAAAGTCTTGGAGGATTTAAATTTCTGAGAAGCATAATGGGTGATCCAATCTTCAGTACTAGGTTATGCGGTGGCATTCCGGGAGGTTGTAAAGAGTTTAAAAATTCAGTAGGATAGTGCACAGCCTCATTTTCTTCAACAACGGTATCTATTGATTTGTATAATATGGCTTCTCCAGGCAACTCTTCTTGAATCTTTAAGTTGATGTTGTTTACACAATTATTTTAGTTACTGGATGAAGTGGCATTAAACCATTCCCAATATTTAACAAATGATCAGCAAACTGACCGTCCATTGTGTTGCCATGCAGAGAAACTCTCATATTTGTGGTTAGTCGCAAAGTGCGAACATGCCTCCAAAGATGTGATGATTTAAGGCATGCATTAATTTCATCCGCCATTGTTCCTTTTGGAATGACCGGCAATGTTTGTCGAAAATCTCTAGCCAATACAACAGTGACTCCACCCATTAGTAAATCATTGCCTCTTAAAAATTGAAGTGTTTGATTGAGGGCCTGTAAAGCATTTTTGTGTGACATGGTGCATTCATGCCATACAATGACCTGACATTCCTGCAGAATCTGAGCTTTTTCTGTTCGTTTAGTGATATTGCAGACGGGAGTTTCACTTCGGGCCAGATTAAGTGGTAACTTGAAAGCTGAATGTGCTGTTCTTCCACCAGGGAGCAAAGTTGCAGCAATTCCAGAAGAGGCCACAGCAATAGCTATCTTGGAATGTACTCGAATTTTAGCAAGTAACAACTTGATGAGAAACGTCTTACCTGTTCTTCCGGGTGCATCCAGAAAAAATATATTTCTCCTTTTTTTTGAAACTTCTTCCAAGACATTGTTCCAGACATTCCAGAGTTATGTCGTTTTCGATGATTTTTAGGTGTTACCCCCCTCACCACCCCCACCCTTAGGAGTGCTAGGGGTGTCTTTCTCCCACAATATTTGTTGTCAGACTGTAAGTCATATGTGTACCAGGTTTGGTGGAAATTGTTCCAGAAATTCCAGAGTTATGGTCGTTTTGGATGATTTTTAGGTGTTACCCCCCTCGCCACCCCCACCCTTAGGAGTGCTAGGGGTGTCTTGCCCCCACAATATTTGTTGTCAGACTGTAAGTCATATGTGTACCAGGTTTGGTGTAAATTGTTCTAGACATTCCAGAGTTATGGTCGTTTTCGATGATTTTTAGGTGTTACCCCCCTCGCCACCCCCACCCTTAGGAGTGCTAGGGGTGTCTTGCCCCCACAATATTTGTTGTCAGACTGTAAGTCATATGTGTACCAGGTTTGGTGTAAATTGTTCCAGACATTCCAGAGTTATGGTCGTTTTAGATAATTTTTAGGTGTTACCCCCCTCGCCACCCCCACTCTTAGGAGTGCTAGGGGTGTCTTGCCCCCACAATTTTTGTTGTCAGACTGTAAGTCATATGTGTACCAGGTTTGGTGTAAATTGTTCCAGACATTCCAGAGTTATGGTCGTTTTCGATGATTTTTAGGTGTTACCCCCCTCGCCACCCCCACCCTTAGGAGTGCTAGGGGTGTCTTGCCCCCACAATATTTGTTGTCAGACTGCAAGTCATATGTGTACCAGGTTTGGTGTAAATTGTTCCAGACATTCTAGAGTTATGGTCGTTTTCGATGATTTTTAGGTGTTACCCCCTCGCCACCCCCACCCTTAGGAGTGCTAGGGGTGTCTTGCCCCCACAATATTTGTGGTCAGACTGTAAGTCATATGTGTACCAGGTTTGGTGTAAATTGTTCCAGACATTCCAGAGTTATGGTCGTTTTCGATGCTTTTTAGGAGTTACCCCCTTGCCACCCCCACCCTTAGGAGTGCTAGGGGTGTCTTGCCCCCACACTATTTGTTGTCAGACTGTAAGTCATATGTGTACCAGGTTTGGTGTAAATTGTTCCAGACATTCCAGAGTTATGGTCGTTTTGGATAATTTTTAGGTGTTACCCCCCTCGCCACCCCCACCCTTAGGAGTGCTAGGGGTGTCTTGCCCCCACAATATTTGTTGTCAGACTGTAAGTCATATGTGTACCAGGTTTGGTGTAAATTGTTCCAGACATTTCAGAGTTATGGTCGTTTTCGATGATTTTTAGGTGTTACCCCCCCTCGCCACCCCCACCCTTAGGAGTGCTAGGGGTGTCTTGCCCCCACAATATTTGTTGTCAGACTGTAAGTCATATGTGTGCGAGGTTTGGTGTAAATTGTTCCAGACATTCCAGAGTTATGGTCGTTTTCGATGCTTTTTAGGTGTTACCCCCTTGCCACCCCCACCCTTAGGAGTGCTAATGGTGTCTTGCCCCCACAATATTTGTTGTCAGACTGTAAGTCATATGTGTACCAGGTTTGGTGTAAATTGTTCAAGACATTCCAGAGTTATGGTCGTTTTCGATGATTTTTAGGTGTTACCCCCCCTCGCCACCCCCACCCTTAGGAGTGCTAGGGGTGTCTTGCCCCCACAATATTTGTTGTCAGACTGTAAGTCATATGTGTACGAGGTTTGGTGTAAATTGTTCCAGACATTCCAGAGTTATGGTCGTTTTCGATGCTTTTTAGGTGTTACCCCCTTGCCACCCCCACCCTTAGGAGTGCTAGGGGTGTCTTGCCCCCACAATATTTGTGGTCAGACTGTAAGTCATATGTGTACCAGGTTTGGTGTAAATTGTTCCAGACATTTCAGAGTTATGGTCGTTTTCGATGATTTTTAGGTGTTACCCCCCTCGCCACCCCCACCCTTAGGAGTGCTAGGGGTGTCTTGCCCCCACAATATTTGTTGTCAGACTGTAAGTCATATGTGTACGAGGTTTGGTGTAAATTGTTCCAGACATTCCAGAGTTATGGTCGTTTTCGATGCTTTTTAGGTGTTACCCCCTTGCCACCCCCACCCTTAGGAGTGCTAATGGTGTCTTGCCCCCACAATATTTGTTGTCAGACTGTAAGTCATATGTGTACCAGGTTTGGTGTAAATTGTTCAAGACATTCCAGAGTTATGGTCGTTTTCGATGATTTTTAGGTGTTACCCCCCTCGCCACCCCCACCCTTAGGAGTGCTAGGGGTGTCTTGCCCCCACAATATTTGTTGTCAGACTGTAAGTCATATGTGTACGAGGTTTGGTGTAAATTGTTCCAGACATTCCAGAGTTATGGTCGTTTTCGATGCTTTTTAGGTGTTACCCCCTTGCCACCCCCACCCTTAGGAGTGCTAGGGGTGTCTTGCCCCCACAATATTTGTTGTCAGACTGTAAGTCATATGTGTACCAGGTTTGGTGTAAATTGTTCCAGACATTCTAGAGTTATGGTCGTTTTGGGTGATTTTTAGGTGTTACCCCCCTCACCACCCCCACCCTTAGGAGTGCTAGGGGTGTCTTGCCCCCACAATATTTGTTGTCAGACTGTAAGTCATATGTGTACCAGGTTTGGTGTAAATTGTTCCATTCATTCCAGAGTTATGGTTGTTTTGATGATTTTTAGGTGTTACCCCCCTCGCCACCCCCACCCTTAGGAGTGCTACGGATGTCTTGCCCCCACAATATTTGTTGTCAGACTGTAAGTCATATGTGTACCAGGTTTGGTGTAAATTGTTTCAGACATTCCAGAGTTATGGTCGTTTTCCATGACTTTTTGGTGTTACCCCCCTCGCCACCCCCACCCTTAGGAGTGCTAGGGGTGTCTTGCCCCCACAATATTTGTTGTCAGACTGTAAGTCATATGTGTACCAGGTTTGGTGTAAATTGTTACAGACATTCCAGAGTTATGGTTGTTTTAGATGATTTTTAGGTGTTACCCCCCTCGCCACCCCCACCCTTAGGAGTGCTACGGGTGTCTTGCCCCCACAATATTTGTTGTCAGACTGTAAGTCATATGTGTACGAGGTTTGGTGTAAATTGTTCCAGACATTCCAGAGTTATGGTCGTTTTCGATGCTTTTTAGGTGTTACCCAGTTGCCACCCCCACCCTTAGGAGTGCTAATGGTGTCTTGCCCCCACAATATTTGTTGTCAGACTGTAAGTCATATGTGTACCAGGTTTGGTGTAAATTGTTCAAGACATTCCAGAGTTATGGTCGTTTTCGATGATTTTTAGGTGTTACCCCCCTCGCCACCCCCACCCTTAGGAGTGCAAGGGGTGTCTTGCCCCCACAATATTTGTTGTCAGACTGTAAGTCATATGTGTACGAGGTTTGGTGTAAATTGTTCCAGACATTCCAGAGTTATGGTCGTTTTCGATGCTTTTTAGGTGTTACCCCCTTGCCACTTCCACCCTTAGGAGTGCTAGGGGTGTCTTGCCCCCACAATATTTGTTGTCAGACTGTAAGTCATATGTGTACCAGGTTTGGTGTAAATTGTTCCAGACATTCTAGAGTTATGGTCGTTTTGGGTGATTTTTAGGTGTTACCCCCCTCGCCACCCCCACCCTTAGGAGTGCTAGGGGTGTCTTGCCCCCACAATATTTGTTGTCAGACTGTAAGTCATATGTGTACCAGGTTTGGTGTAAATTGTTCCATTCATTCCAGAGTTATGGTTGTTTTGATGATTTTTAGGTGTTACCCCCCTCGCCACCCCCACCCTTAGGAGTGCTACGGGTGTCTTGCCCCCACAATATTTGTTGTCAGACTGTAAGTCATATGTGTACCAGGTTTGGTGTAAATTGTTTCAGACATTCCAGAGTTATGGTCGTTTTCCATGATTTTTAGGTGTTACCCCCCTCGCCACCCCCACCCTTAGGAGTGCTAGGGGTGTCTTGCCCCCACAATATTTGTTGTCAGATTGTAAGTCATATGTGTACCAGGTTTGGTGTAAATTGTTCCAGTCATTCCAGAGTTATGGTTGTTTTCAATGATTTTTAGGTGTTACCCCCCTCGCCACCCCCACCCTTAGGAGTGCTAGGGGTGTCTTGCCCCTACAATATTTGTTGTCAGACTGTAAGTCATATGTGTACGAGGTTTGGTGTAAATTGTTCCAGACATTCTAGAGTTATGGTCGTTTTGGGTGATTTTTAGGTGTTACCCCCCTCGCCACCCCCCACCCTTAGGAGTGCTAGGGGTGTCTTGCCCCCACAATATTTGTTGTCAGACTGTAAGTCATATGTGTACGAGGTTTGGTGTAAATTGTTCCAGACATTCCAGAGTTATGGTCGTTTTCGATGCTTTTTAGGTGTTACCCCCTTGCCACCCCCACCCTTAGGAGTGCTAGGGGTGTCTTGCCCCCACAATATTTGTTGTCAGACTGTAAGTCATATGTGTACCAGGTTTGGTGTAAATTGTTCCAGACATTCTAGAGTTATGGTCGTTTTGGGTGATTTTTAGGTGTTACCCCCCTCGCCACCCCCACCCTTAGGAGTGCTAGGGGTGTCTTGCCCCCACAATATTTGTTGTCAGACTGTAAGTCATATGTGTACCAGGTTTGGTGTAAATTGTTCCATTCATTCCAGAGTTATGGTTGTTTTGATGATTTTTAGGTGTTACCCCCCTCGCCACCCCCACCCTTAGGAGTGCTACGGATGTCTTGCCCCCACAATATTTGTTGTCAGACTGTAAGTCATATGTGTACCAGGTTTGGTGTAAATTGTTTCAGACATTCCAGAGTTATGGTCGTTTTCCATGACTTTTTGGTGTTACCCCCCTCGCCACCCCCACCCTTAGGAGTGCTAGGGGTGTCTTGCCCCCACAATATTTGTTGTCAGACTGTAAGTCATATGTGTACCAGGTTTGGTGTAAATTGTTACAGACATTCCAGAGTTATGGTTGTTTTAGATGATTTTTAGGTGTTACCCCCCTCGCCACCCCCACCCTTAGGAGTGCTACGGGTGTCTTGCCCCACAATATTTGTTGTCAGACTGTAAGTCATATGTGTACGAGGTTTGGTGTAAATTGTTCCAGACATTCCAGAGTTATGGTCGTTTTCGATGCTTTTTAGGTGTTACCCAGTTGCCACCCCCCACCCTTAGGAGTGCTAATGGTGTCTTGCCCCCACAATATTTGTTGTCAGACTGTAAGTCATATGTGTACCAGGTTTGGTGTAAATTGTTCAAGACATTCCAGAGTTATGGTCGTTTTCGATGATTTTTAGGTGTTACCCCCCTCGCCACCCCCACCCTTAGGAGTGCAAGGGGTGTCTTGCCCCCACAATATTTGTTGTCAGACTGTAAGTCATATGTGTACGAGGTTTGGTGTAAATTGTTCCAGACATTCCAGAGTTATGGTCGTTTTCGATGCTTTTTAGGTGTTACCCCCTTGCCACCCCCACCCTTAGGAGTGCTAGGGGTGTCTTGCCCCCACAATATTTGTTGTCAGACTGTAAGTCATATGTGTACCAGGTTTGGTGTAAATTGTTCCAGACATTCTAGAGTTATGGTCGTTTTGGGTGATTTTTAGGTGTTACCCCCCTCGCCACCCCCACCCTTAGGAGTGCTAGGGGTGTCTTGCCCCCACAATATTTGTTGTCAGACTGTAAGTCATATGTGTACCAGGTTTGGTGTAAATTGTTCCATTCATTCCAGAGTTATGGTTGTTTTGATGATTTTTAGGTGTTACCCCCCTCGCCACCCCCACCCTTAGGAGTGCTACGGGTGTCTTGCCCCCACAATATTTGTTGTCAGACTGTAAGTCATATGTGTACCAGGTTTGGTGTAAATTGTTTCAGACATTCCAGAGTTATGGTCGTTTTCCATGATTTTTAGGTGTTACCCCCCTCGCCACCCCCACCCTTAGGAGTGCTAGGGGTGTCTTGCCCCCACAATATTTGTTGTCAGATTGTAAGTCATATGTGTACCAGGTTTGGTGTAAATTGTTCCAGTCATTCCAGAGTTATGGTTGTTTTCAATGATTTTTAGGTGTTACCCCCCTCGCCACCCCCACCCTTAGGAGTGCTAGGGGTGTCTTGCCCCTACAATATTTGTTGTCAGACTGTAAGTCATATGTGTACGAGGTTTGGTGTAAATTGTTCCAGACATTCTAGAGTTATGGTCGTTTTGGATGATTTTTAGGTGTTACCCCCCCTCGCCACCCCCACCCTTAGGAGTGCTAGGGGTGTCTTTGCCCCACAATATTTGTTGTCAGACTGTAAGTCATATGTGTACCAGGTTTGGTGTAAATTGTTCCAGACATTCCAGAGTTATGGTCGTTTTTGGTGATTTTTAGGTGTTACTCCCCTCGCCACCCCCACCCTTAGGAGTGCTAGGGGTGTCTTGCCCCCACAATATTTGTTGTCAGACTGCAAGTAATATGTGTACCAGGTTTGGTGTAAATTGTTCCAGACATTCCAGAGTTATGGTCGTTTTCAATGATTTTTAGGTGTTACCCCCTTCGCCACCCCCACCCTTAGGAGTGCTAGGGGTGTCTTGCCCCCACAATATTTGTTGTCAGACTGTAAGTCATATGTGTACCAGGTTTGGTGTAAATTGTTCCAGACACTCTAGAGTTATGGTCGTTTTCGATGATTTTTAGGTGTTACCCCCCTCGCCACCCCTACCCTTAGGAGTGCTAGGGGTGTCTTGCCCCCACAATATTTGTTGTCAGACTGTAAGTCATATGTGTACCAGGTTTGGTGTAAATTATTCCAGACATTCCAGAGTTATGGTCATTTTCGATGCTTTTTAGGTGTTACCCCCCTCGCCACCCCCACCATTAGGAGTGCTAGGGGTGTCTTGCCCCCAAAATATTTGTTGTCAGACTGTAAGTCATATGTGTACCAGGTTTGGTGTAAATTGTTCTAGACACTCTAGAGTTATGATCGTTTTCGATGATTTTTAGGTGTTACCCCTCTCGCCACCCCTACCCTTAGGAGTGCTAGGGGTGTCTTGCCCCCACAATATTTGTTGTCAGACTGTAAGTCATATGTGTACCAGGTTTGGTGTAAATTGTTCCAGACATTCCAGAGTTATGGTCGTTTTCGATTATTTTTAGGTGTTACTCCCCTCGCCACCCCCACCCTTAGGAGTGCTAGGGGTGTCTTGGCCCCACAATATTTGTTGTCAGAGTGTAAGTCATATGTGTACCAGGTTTGGTGTAAATTGTTCCAGACATTCCAGAGTTATGGTCTTTTTCGATGATTTTTAGGTGTTACTTCCCTCGCCACCCCCACCCTTAGGAGTGCTAGGGGTGTCTTGCCCCCACAATATTTGTTGTCAGACTGGAAGTCATATGTGTGCCTGGTTTGGTGTAAATTGTTCCAGACATTCCAGAGTTATGGTCGTTTTCGATGATTTTTAGGTGTTACTCCCCTCGCCACCCCCACCCTTAGGAGTGCTAGGGGTGTCTTGCCCCCAAAATATTTGTTGTCAGACTGCAAGTCATATGTGTACCAGGTTTGTTGTAAATTGTTCTAGACATTCTAGAGTTATGGTCGTTTTGGATGATTTTCAGGTGTTACCCCCCTCGCCACCCCCACCCTTAGGAGTGCTAGGGGTGTCTTGCCCCCACAATATTTGTTGTCAGACTGTAAGTCATATGTGTACCAGGTTTGGTGTAAATTGTTCCAGACATTCCAGAGTTATGGTCATTTTCGATGATTTTTAGGTGTTACCCCCCTCGCCACCCCCACCCTTAGGAGTGCTTGGGGTGTCTTGCCCCCACAGTGCTTGTTGTCAGACTGTAAGTTATATGTGTACCAGGTTTGGTGTAAATTATTCCAGACATTCCAGAGTTATGGTCGTTTTCGATGATTTTTAGGTGTTACCCCCCTCGCCACCCCCACCCTTTGGAGTGCTAGGGGTGTCCTGCCCCCACAATATTTGTTGTCAGACTGTAAGTCATATGTGTACCAGGTTTGGTGTAAATTGTTCCAGACATTCTAGAGTTATGGTCGTTTTGGATGATTTTTAGGTGTTACCCCCCTCGCCACCCCCACCCTTAGGAGTGCTAGGGGTGTCTTGCCCCCACAATATTTGTTGTCAGACTGTAAGTCATATGTGTACCAGGTTTGGTGTAAATTGTTCCAGACATTCTAGAGTTATGGTCGTTTTGGATGATTTTTAGGTGTTACCCCCCTCGCCACCCCCACCCTTAGGAGTGCTAGGGGTGTCTTGCCCCCACAATATTTGTTGTCAGACTGTAAGTCATATGTGTACCAGGTTTGGTGTAAATTGTTCCAGTCATTCCAGAGTTATGGTTGTTTTTGATGATTTTTAGGTGTTACCCCCATTGCCACACCCACCCCGTAGAGAATTTCAATTTTAAATTTTTTTAGTTGCCTCCGTCATGTTTTAATACACTCGTATGCAAAATTTCATGATCTTCGCTTGAAAAATGTGGATTTGTATAGAAAGACAGACAGAAGGACAGAAGGACAAATTTTTCTCTTTTATATATTAGATCTATATCAGTTAGTAATAGAGATGGTCACTGACCCCCGTGTTTTGGTTTTGGATTCGGTTTTGGATCTGGATTACCGTTGTGTTTTGGTTTTGCAAAACCGCCATTGCGTGTTTTGGTTTTGGTTTTTGTTTTGTTTTGCTATTTTGTTGGAAAATCAATGTTTTTGGGCCTAAAAGAACCCAATTTAGTGCTCCAACTTTTTCATAGATAAGTAATCTAATTGTAGAGGTAATTAATCATCCAAAAAACAGTTTAATTCCTGGTTGGTAGGCCTTCATTTATTCTACACACAAAACAGATTGTCTTCCTCTCCAACTATGCATATTGGCAATGCAGCCATCGTCTCTGGATGTATATTACACCCTACACTTATAGTTAAGTATGAAAAGAAATGGAAAAAGGCAGTTTGCTTTCTGTCTCTATAGGCCCCCCTCCACTTGTTTAAAAAACCAAAAATTCAGCCGTTATAGACTGTACAATATTAATTGAAATGGACAAAGCCAGTTTGGTTTCTTGCTCTCTAGGCCCCCCTCCACTTGTCGAAAATACTAAAAAATGCAGCCGCTATAGACTGTACAATATTAAGAGAAATGGACAAAGCCAGTTTGGGGTCACTCTGTCTATGACACCCTACCCTTAAGGATAAACAGCCCAAACAGCAGCCTTTCAAGACGGTACGTGATATGGAAATGCCACAAGTCCCTTTCCTCTTTGGGGGTAGATTGCACCCTACACTTACATAGAAAGTTTTAAAAAGATGTTATCGTCATCATCTTCAGCTTCATCCTCACCCTCATCAGTGTGTACGTCATCATCACAGACTATCAATTCATTGCCGCTTGAATCCGCCATTATAGAACAGTCAGTGCTTGGATGTCTTGGATGGTGAAGGCCTTCCTCGTGGAAGATGTAGTTCATTTTTATAACCATCATTTTCTCCACATTTTTGGGAAGTAACCTACGGCAATCACCTGCTGTGCTGAACACTTGTTCAGAGTACACACTGGAGGGTGGGCAGCTTAAGTATTGCAAAGCAAGTTTGTACAAGGGTTTCCAAATGGCCTGCTTTTCTTCCCAGTAAAGAAAGGGGCTGTCTGACATTTCCATATCAACTACCTCTTGAAAGTAATCCTCCACCATCCTTTGCATGTTTATACTTGTATTGGATGGAGTTATGGGCAAAGTGACACATTTTTTTGAAAAACCCTTCAAACCAGCCCAGATGTTAAATTGTTCTGGTCTGCCCCCTGCGTCTTCCCTGCTTCTTTTTGGGAAATTTAATTTTTTTTTACGAGCAGCAGCAGCTTGAGAAAGTGCAGGAGGACTTGTCGTCAAGCCGAGGCCCAGTTCAGCGGCCAACTTGCTGAGCAATAGCTCCTTGCAAAAGTTCACATCTCGCTCATTTACAAGTAAAGACTCAATGTAGGTCTTAAACCTTGGATCAAGCACAGTGGCCAAAACGTACTGATCCGAGTTCAAGATCTTAATAACTCGAGGATCATTGTGAAGCGAATGAAGTGCTTGATTGGCAAGGCCAACATAATTTGCTGAATTGCTTGCTTTCAGCTCCTCCTTCAGTTTCTCAAGCTGCTTTTCCAATAGTCTAATTAAAGGAATGACTTGGCTCAAACTAGCAGAGTCCGCACTCACCTCACACGTCACAACTTCAAATGGTTTCAGCACCTTGCACAGAACTGAAAGGATTCCCCACTTTGCAAGAGTGAAATACATCCCCCCTCCTTTACCAATGTCATGTCTTGTGCAATATGCTTGGATGGCTTGCGCTGTTCCTCCATCCTCTGAAGCATGTACAGGGTGGAATTCCACCTAGTTACCACCTCTTGCTTAAGTTGGTGGCAGGGCAAGTTAAACTGCTCTTGGAGCTGCTGTAATCTCCTACATGCTGTGGCTGAATGCCTGAAATGGCCTGAAATTTTACGGGCCACCGAAAGCATCTCCTGCACCTCACGGTTATTTCGTAGGAAGCTCTGCACCACCAAGTTGATGGTGTGTTGGAAATCACCCAGCTATAATGCTCGCACTATATTGTTGGCGTTATCGGAAATGAGTCCAAGTGGTATAAGCCATGCATCAATCACATCTCTCAGTTTGCGTAACAAATTGTCAGCTGTATGCCTGTTAGTGAAGCCGGTGATACAAAGAGTGGCCTGACTGTGACAAATGTTATGTAGTGGTGTACATGCTGCTGCTGTTCCTGCTGGTGAAGGTGAATGACCAACCCAGTGGGCTGTCACAGTCATATAGTCTTTGGTTTGCCCACTTCCACTTGTCCACATATCTGTGGTTAAGTGGACAGTGGGCAGAATGGCATTTTTCAGCGCAATCTCTACATTTTTACACACTTTTTGGTATAGTTGTGGAATTGCTTTACGGGAGAAATGGTGACGCGATGGAATTCTGTAACGCGGACACAAAACCTCAATTAACTGTGAAAAACCAGCTGCGTTTATTGTGGAGATTGGACGCAGATCTAACACTAACATTGCAGCCATGGCGTCTGTGATTCGCTTGGCGACTGGGTGACAGCTGTCATATTTGCTTCCCCTTGCAAATGATTGTTTTACAGTTAATTGCTGAAATGTAGGACTGCTCATTTTCTTGATCTGCCTCTGGGATGACGATTTACCCCCAGCAGCAGCAACAGCAGCAGCAGTGGGACTAACACTTTCTTCAGAGGAATCAATAATAGTGCAGGAGTCATCCAGCCTTAAGTGGGATGCTGGGCTAACTCCGAGCGCTACTGAGGATATTGATGAGGATGGTGTGGTGGGTGTATTTTGTAGCCGTCGGGATGTCGGTGAGCGGTCTTAGCTGATAATGGAGTGCTTGTAATTTTTTGGGAAGAACTTTCAGCTTTTCCCAACACTTTGCCATGAACTCTCGTTAAATGGCGTAACATAGACGAGGTTCCAAGATGGTTAAGGTCCCTCCCTCGACTGACTGTGGCTTGACATACACTACAAATGGCTATACAATTGTTGTCTGGATTTGGGTAGAAATAATTCCACACATAAGAAGTGGATTTTTTTGTTTTATGCCCAGGCATGACAATGGCCTTCTTCTTGTCACGTGCCAGAACTGCTGCCACTGTTGCAGGACTTACACAAACAACCTCATCCTCATCAACATCCTGATTAATGCCTTCGTCGCCTACACAAATCTCCCCCTTATTCTCTTCTAATTCCAAAGTGGCATCCTCAATTTGTGTATCACTGGCTACACTCGGGCTATTAAGGCACACATCAGCAGAATGCTCACGATTAGACATCCCACTGTTGGATGGACTCTCCACAGGGATTGGTGTCATTTCTGATTCAGAGCAAACATTATCCTCTAATGCCTTACTGTTATCTTGCAGCTCGGCTTTGACGCGTAACAGTAGTTGTGCACCAACTGTAGGCTCTGTAACTTTTTGGGATCTGCCACTAATAGCCAAAGGTGAAGGCCTCATTCTCTCTTTGCCACTGTGTGTGTAGAATGGCATGTTGGCAAAAAAAATTTATGGGCACTAAACTTTTGCTCAGTAACACTTCTTTTTCGCTTCAACACAGTAAAAAAAAAAATTTATTTTGTTTTTTGGACTAATTTCGAAACACTCTGTAGTTTGACATCGCCTTGCCCAGATGACGTACTGGGAACACTAACATCAGGACTGGTGACAGAACCTGGTTGCTCATTCTGATCATATGTGGACTGCTTTGAATCCATTCTGAGGGCAAAGCACTTGTAGTGGTAAAAATTATTTGGTAAAATACTGCTGACAAATATGACTTTTGACAGCCAGAAATATATATGCACAATTATGGGGGACACCCCAAAAGCACTGAGGAGTGCTAAAAATTATTTGGTAGATACTGCTGACAAATATGACTTTTGACAGCCAGAAATATTTATGCACAATTATGAAGGACACCCCAAAAGCACTGGGGAGTGCTAAAAATTATTTGGTAGATACTGCTGACAGATATGACTTTTGACAGCCAGATATATTTATGCACAATTATGGGGGACACACCAAAAGCACTGAGGAGTGCTAAAAATTATTTGGTAGATACTGCTGACAGATATGACTTTTGACAGCCAGAAATATTTATGCACAATTATGGGGAACACACCAAAAGCACTGAGGAGTGCTAAAAATTATTTGGTAGATACTGCTGACAGATATGACTTTTGACAGCCAGAAATACTTATGCACAATTATGGGGGACACCCCAAAAGCACTGAGGAGTGCTAAAAATTATTTGGTAGATACTGCTCACAGATATGACTTTTGACAGCCAGAAATATTTATGCACAATTATGGGGGACACGCCAAAAGCACTGGGGAGTGCCAAATATTACAAAAATAAAATAAACCTCTATCCTCCTCTCTTCTCTAGAGATTTTTGTTACAGCAATTGGAATAAGAATATTGTATTCTCTGTCTCTGCTCTAATCAGCCTGTGACTACACCCTGCTCTCTCCCTCTGTCAAATGGTAATGGATTGCTGTGGAGGCGTGTATTTATAATCTTGAAGTATCGCGAGAACCGAGCCACGAGATCCGACGACGTCACGATGACGTTCGGCCTCGATTTGGATTCGGAGCGGGCGGGAGAGTACCGAGCTACTCAGCTCGGTACTCGGATACCTAAAGTTCGGGTCGGTTCGGTTCTCGGGGAACCGGACCCGCCCATCTCTAGTTATTAATGACATTTGTAGATATATGTTTTGCTTTCTGACCATAAAAAGCACATGTATAAAATACATATCACAATTGTATTATATATAATAATCAGACATTATTTTAAATAGAAAACTAGCATACCAGCTTTGATAGTGACTGATTTGTCATATTTTAACATGTTAAAACCTTTACTCTAAAATGTACTGCTAATTTACACCTCCTAATCTTTCAATGTAGTCTAGCGAGAACCTCAGCCTGTCACCTTTTCAAGTTGCAAAAACATGCCCTTAAAGATGTCTACTAATACTATATATAATGCAACATGTGCAAGGCTAATATTTCAACATGTCCCAATAGAATAAGAAAAAAAATAAAGATGATGAGCGACCAGTCCCCAGCCATATCCCCACATAGAAGAGAGTGGCCAACTTCAGCATAGTTCAGGTACAGTTTACCAACATGATGGGGAAACTGCTGAATAACACCAGTGGTTATATTTACTAAAATGCGGGTTTGAAAAAGTGGAGATGTTGCCTATAGCAAGCAATCAGTTTCTAGTTATCATTTATTAACGTACATTCTGCAAAATGACAGCTAGAATCTGATTGGTTGCTATAGGCAACATCTCCACTTTTTCAAACCCGCAGTTTGGTAAATATAACCCCCAGGAAGCACCAAAGACTGGCGCCAAGCTCAGGATATGGCAGGACATAACTGAGCAGGTCAACACGTTGACACCTATCCACAGAAATCAAAAAGATGTGGCACGACTTCAAGAGGTGTATGAAGGAGAATATCAGGGACCATCACAGTCATGATAAGGTTACCAGTGGTTGACCAAACACCTTGTTGGACCTGTCACCTCTAGAAAGGTCTGAATCTGTCTGCATAGACCATATATGTCACGATCTGCCTACAGCTTATGCATTACATGCTGCTTTGCATGGCAGCTCCTGCCTTTTTGTCCTTATTATTGTATTTGTATTGGCAGTACCTCCATTCTCCAGAGGTGCTGCTATTGTGCCTTATTGTGTGCATTAGGGGTTAACCTTCATGTTCACCAATTATCCCATGCACTTGGGTGTGGTTTTCCCTTTATATACCTGTCACTCCCAGCACACATTGCTGGTTATTGTTGTCCCATCCTGTGATGTCATATCCTTGTTGCAACCTGTGGATTCTTCCTCCTGCCTTGCTCCTCTGGTTCATGCCTGCTTGGAACCTGTTCATACATCCTGCTTCCCTGCATTAGCTGTTTACCTGCTGGCTTCTGAACATTCTTATTATTTCCTGCATCAGCTTGCACCTGGTATTTACTACTGCTCTCGATTACCTGCTGTTTATACTTTTCTGCAAATAAACAGAGTGTTTTCACCATATTCGTGACTCCTAGCTGTACTCCTGTTGTAACCGTGACAGTATAACCAGCCTACAAAACAGCTTTGGAGTCAGGTGAAAGTTTTGTTTTATTCTGGGACCTTTTTTCTGCAATCAAGTTTTCATTTGTTTTTTGCAACATGTCTGTTTCACCAATCATGGAATTGCCACTGCTACAAACTTTACAGATGGACATTATATTGCTATGTTCTCAGCTTGCTAGATTTTCCTCTTTACTTGTGGACCCATTTTGGAGACTGTCAGATTCTGCCTCTCTTAATTCAGAAGCTGCTGAGCTGCCTCAATCCACCTTCTCTGCTAATGAACCTGTGCAAACAGCACCTCTTAAAGGTACTTCTACAAATTTGCTGTTTTCTATGAACTATGGGGTAACAAATTTCCAGTACACAGGTGGTCCACGCCCCCATCTGACCGAAGAGGAACGGCGGCGCAGGATAACATACAAGTTGTGTCTCTACTGTGCCAGCAATGCACATTTCTTGCAGGACTGTCCTGTCAGTAGACCACGTCAGCTCACTGAACCATCTCCTGTTATTTCCTCTCCGCATTCCAAAATTGTTTATGCTCCACCATTCCTGTTCTGTGGGAAGAGACCCAATCTGCCAGCTCCAGCCGCTTGTCCTGAGGCGCCAGCCTCAGCCGCCTGTGTCGAGGTGCCAGCCTCAGTCTCCTGTGTCGAGGTGCCAGCCTCAGTCTCCTGTGTCGAGGTGCCAGCCTCTGTCTCCTGTGTCGAGGTGTCAGCCTCTGTCTCCTGTGTCGAGGTGCCAGCCTCCGTCTCCTGTGTCGAGGTGCCAGCCTCCGTCTCCTGTGTCGAGGTGCCAGCCTCCGTCTCCTGTGTCGAGGTGCCAGCCTCCGTCTCCTGTGTCGAGGTGCCAGCCTCCGTCTCCTGTGTCGAGGTGCCAGCCTCTGTCTCCTGTGTCGAGGTGCCAGCCTCTGTCTCCTGTGTCGAGGTGCCAGCCTCTGTCTCCTGTGTCGAGGTGCCAGCCTCTGTCTCCTGTGTCGAGGTGCCAGCCTCAGTCTCCTGTGTCGAGGTGCCAGCCTCAGTCTCCTGTGTCGAGGTGCCAGCCTCAGTCTCCTGTGTCGAGGTGCCAGCCTCAGTCTCCTGTGTCGAGGTGCCAGCCTCTGTCTCCTGTGTCGAGGTGCCAGCCTCTGTCTCCTGTGTCGAGGTGCCAGCCTCTGCCTCCAGCTCTGAGGTCACATCATCTGCCTGCAGCTCTGAGGTCACATCATCTGCCTCCAGCTCTGAGGTCACATCATCTGCCTCCAGCTCTGAGGTCACATCATCTGCCTCCAGCTCTGAGGTCACATCATCTGCCTCCAGCTCTGAGGTCACATCATCTGCCTCCAGCTCTGAGGTCACATCATCTGCCTCCAGCTCTGAGGTCACATCATCTGCCTCCAGCTTGGGGCCTGCTGCCACTGTGTCCGGTCCTGAGCCTGCTGCCACTGTGTCTGGTCCCGAGTCTCCTGCCACTGTGTCTGGTCCCGAGTCTCCTGCCACTGTGTCCGGTCCCGAGTCTCCTGCCTCTGTCTTCGGTTCCGAGTCTTCAGCCTCTGTCTCCGGTTCCAAGTCTTCAGCCGCTGTCTCTGTTCCTGAGCTTACAGTCCACTCCAGAGGGGGCGCTGGCCTTACAGTCCGCTCCAGAGGGGGCGCTGGCCTTACAGTCCGCTCCAGAGGGGGCGCTGGCCTTACAGTCCGCTCCAGAGGGGGCGCTGGCCTTACAGTCCGCTCCAGAGGGGGCGCTGCCCTTACAGTCCGCTCCAGAGGGGGTCCTGTCCCTCCAGGCCACTCCAGAATTGCCGGTCCATGCGGTCCAGCCCGAGTTGCCAGTCCATGCGGTCCAGCCCGAGTTTCCAGTCCATGCGGTCCAGCCCGAGTTGCCAGTCCATGCGGTCCAACCCGAGTTGCCAGTCCATGCGGTTCAGCCCGAGTTGCCAGTCCATACGGTTCAGCCCGAGTTACCACTTGGTGCTGTCTCAGGCTTCTCAAAGTGCTGTCTGCCCTCAGGCTTCTCAAAGTGCTGTCTGCCCTCAGGCTTCTCAAAGTGCTGTCTGCCCTCAGGCTTCTCAAAGTGCTGTCCCTGCCAGGCCTGCCGCCCAGTCCGGGCCTGCTCCCAAGTCTGCCGCCCAGTCCAGGCCTGCTCCCAAGCCTTCCGCCCAGTCCGGGCCTGCTCCCAAGCCTTCCGCCCAGTCCGGGCCTGCTCCCAAGCCTTCCGCCCAGTCCGGGCCTGCTCCCAAGCCTTCTGCCCAGTCCGGGCCTGCTGCCAAGCCTTCTGCCCAGTCCAAGCCTGCTGCTAAGCCTTCCGCCCAGTCCGGGTCTCCTGTCAAGCCTGCTGCCAAGTCCGAACCATCCGTTGCCAAGGGTGCCAAGTGTGAGCTGTCATCTACCTTTGAGGGGCACCTTTCTCAATTTAGTGCTCTACTGAGGTTTTGTGCTTCTTATTTCCCCTCAGTACCTAGCCTTGCCAGTGACCCAAAGAGGCAAGTTTTGTTTTTGTTAACACATTTTAGAGGAGAGGCTATGGAATGGGCAAACCCTTTTGTTGAGTCTGATCACCCCATTCTATCTGACTTACAACTATTTGTCGAGGCAGTGATCAACAAGTTTTCACCATCACCTCCCGCTATGCCATCTTACGGGGCCTCCGTATTGTCAGCAGTTCCACCCATCTCACCTGGCCTAGAGATTCCTTTGCGCTCCACCCAATTGGTTCAAACTGCTGTTCCAGAGAATTCTCACAAGAAGAAAAAGCGAAAGAAGAGAGCAAGGTCTACGGAGCTTGAACTGGCAGCTGGCATAGTCTCCTTTGCCCGTCCACCCATGGACGAGGACTTTTCTGCCGGGCCCCCAATTCTGGACTATGATTCCGATGAATTCAGACATTTTTGGTAATTGGGCGTCTGGAATCCGCCCTTAAGGGAGGGGCTACTGTCACGATCTGCCTACAGCTTATGCATTACATGCTGCTTTGCATGGCAGCTCCTGCCTTTTTGTCCTTATTATTGTATTTGTATTGGCAGTACCTCCATTCTCCAGAGGTGCTGCTATTGTGCCTTATTGTGTGCATTAGGGGTTAACCTTCATGTTCACCAATTATCCCATGCACTTGGGTGTGGTTTTCCCTTTATATACCTGTCACTCCCAGCACACATTGCTGGTTATTGTTGTCCCATCCTGTGATGTCATATCCTTGTTGCAACCTGTGGATTCTTCCTCCTGCCTTGCTCCTCTGGTTCATGCCTGCTTGGAACCTGTTCATACATCCTGCTTCCCTGCATTAGCTGTTTACCTGCTGGCTTCTGAACATTCTTATTATTTCCTGCATCAGCTTGCACCTGGTATTTACTACTGCTCTCGATTACCTGCTGTTTATACTTTTCTGCAAATAAACAGAGTGTTTTCACCATATTCGTGACTCCTAGCTGTACTCCTGTTGTAACCGTGACAATATATAACTAGGTTTGGTTTAGGCATCTTGAATAGATTTTTTTTAACAAAATGTTATTTGATTTTCCTAGTATGTCATCATTTTTTATTTCTAAATAGTGCTTATTTATTATATTAGTTAATATAAACTGTTCATTTTTATTAACAGGACACATGAAGCAAGTTTATTATAATCTGTTGTCAGAAATGTTGGCAGGAGTTAGGACAATGTGAATATAAGAAAATTAGGATATATCATATTACTTTAACAAATGTTTGTTTGTTTTTTTTAAAAAAATTACAGTTACAGTAATTAAATTGAAACTACAAACAAGTAGTTTAATTTATTATTGGTTTCATTATAAAGATTAACAAGAGAAAACAAAATAACTATCAAAAAAAATACATAGTAAAATATGTTTTTCTCTTAATTAAGATAACTAAAGCTCCAGGTCCAGATGGCATACACCCAAGGGTCCTTATGGAGTTAAACTCGGAAATAGCTAGACCGCTATTCTTAATTTTCAGAGATTCAATCTCATCAGGCTCAGTACCAAGGGATTGGCGAATAGCAGATGTGGTGCCGTTGTTTAAAAAGGGGACGAGATCACAACCAGAGAATTATAGACCTGTAAGCCTGACATCAATAGTGGGGAAACGACTGGAAGGTATTTTAAGGGACAGTATTCAGGATTACTTGGTACGCAATAAAATTATTAGTGGGAATCAACATGGATTTATGAGGGATAGGTCATGTCAAACTAATCTAATTAGTTTCTACGAGGAAGTTAGTGGGAACTTAGACCAGGGCAGGACAGTAGATGTGGTCTACTTAGATTTTGCAAAGGCCGTTGATACAGTGCCACACAAGAGGTTGGTTTACAAAATAAGGGAACTGGGTCTAGGAATCAAAATTTGTACTTGGATCGAAAACTGGTTAAAGAATAGGGAACAGAGAGTTGTGATAAATGGAACATTTTCTAATTGGTCAAAAGTCTTAAGTGGAGTACCTCAAGGTTCCGTGCTGGGACCACTCCTTTTTAATATATTTATTAATGACCTTGGTGATGGTTTAGAGAGTAAAGTTTCTATTTTTACAGATGACACTAAACTCTGTAAGGTAATAAAATCAGAGCAAGATGTAGCTTCTCTACAGAGGGACTTAAATAAACTGGAGGATTGGGCGGCCAAATGGAATATGAGGTTTAACACAGATAAATGTAAGGTTATGCATTCAGGGATCAAAAACAAGAACGCAATCTATAAATTAAATGGAATTAATTTGGGAGAATCTATAATGGAAAAGGATTTGGGAGTGCTCATAGACAGTAGACTTAGCAATAGTGCTCAATGTCAAGCTGCAAGGGCAAGCAAAGTATTGGCATGCATAAAAAGGGGCATAGATGCAAGGGAAGACAGTGTAATTTTGCCACTGTATAAATCGTTGGTATGACCTCATCTTGAATATGCAGTACAGTTCTGGGCACCACTCTATAAAAAAGATAATTTGGAACTAGAAAGGGTTCAGAGAAGGGCGACAAAATTGATAAAGGGTATGGAGTCATTAAGTTATGAGGAAAGGTTAGCCAGTTTAGGCATGTTTACTTTAGAAAAGAGGCGTCTAAGGGGAGATATGATTACTATGTACAAATACATTAGGGGTCAATACAGAGAGCTTTCATGGGAACTTTTTACCCCAAGGACCATACACAGGACACATGGTCATCCCCTAAGGTTAGAGGAGAGGAAATTTCACAACCAGCAAAGGAAGGGGTTCTTTACAGTAAGGGCAGTCAAGATATGGAATTCATTGCCAGGGAAGGTTGTGATGGCAGATTCAATAGATATGTTTAAGAAAGGGTTAGACAAATTTTTAGCGGAAAGGTGTATCCAGGGATAATTTAAAATGAAGGATAGTAGTGGATATAGGGTAAAAATAGGACTGCAATATTGAGTTTGGGGGGATTTTCACAATTGAAACAGATTGGCGGTTGCTTACTCTGGATTAATTTCAAATATAAGTGCAGGATCGCAGGAAATCCAAAATAGGTTGAACTTGATGGACTGGTGTCTTTTTTGAACCTCATCAACTATGTTACTATGTTTAATCATACACCCACGGTGTAGGAAAAACAACCTGAGGATGCATCACTAGAGAGGCCCATCTACTCTGCCTGCGGCACCAACATGATCAGCAGTTGTGCAACTCCTGGAGATCATGGAAGAAGACATCACTGCATATAGAAGAAATATGGAGCTACTGATCGTCCTGCAGCAAAAGCTCCAGGAGAACAAGGTACAGCAGTCAGCATTATGCTAAACTAGTGGACATTTTCATAGCATTGGCAGCCACTGATAGGCAGGTATTCGCATTTGGTCCCGGGGAGTCTGAGCCACAGGAAGCAGAGGCCTCAACACCAGTAGCCCCCACAGTTCAGCTCACACTGTGCCAAATACATAGAAATACCAACATTGGCCCTGGAGTCAAACAATATAGAAATACCAAATAAATATCTTTGTTAAAAAGTCATCTGGCCTTTTTCAATTATTTAATTTTAAATATATGAAATCAGTGTATAAGTTGCCCAATATAGCGATGGGCAATACATTTTTGTTACGCGATATCCCTGATTGCCTGACAATGAAAGAGTCATGGGTACTACCTGAAAATTTGGCAACATAGCTGCGGATGACAAGAGACACATCAGAGCCTGCACATTGATGGAATGAAAATGTTTCTTGTTTTGAAATATTAATTACTTACATCCTGATGAAACCAGGACAAAATGTGTAGCATCCACTGCCCTTATGACAGGCAAAAATTTTTTGGTAGAGTAAAACATCTGCTTTATCTGCACAAGGGATTCCTCATCCGATAGGAAATTAATAAACTGCCTAATGGGTGACAGGAATACCTGTAGTACAATTTTTAGTACCTGATGCCATTTTAAAGTGGCAAACAAAATAGATTTTCTGCTTCTGTATTACTATAACTGGAGGAGCCCCAGGATAAATCAACAGCTGGTCTGGGCCACAAGCTAGCTCAAAGTGTCGGAAGTGTCGTATCAGCATCAATTAAGTTTTGTTTCCTCAGTCTAGGTGCAAAATATCACAAACCACACCACTATGACAAATAAAAACGACCCTATGTTTATTTACTTTTATAAGAGATCTAAATGAGGGTTGAGCAAGAAATACTTTGATAGATATTAGGACATGTCCAGCGTAATAATTTAGTGGTCCATATGTCCGTATAAATAGGCTGTGCTTTGATTGGACAGATGAAAAGAAGAGTAGAGTCACCACTCACAGAGAGTAGCACAACAGAACCAAATTAGACTTTCAGATTTCCAAAGCTCTGTCTGATCATCAACGACTCTATTTCTTGTAAATGTGAAATTATATTTGCAGTGAAACAAAACTTTTTTATTTTAATCAGTGATCAGGTATTTCTTTATTTTTGTATTTTTTTACCAAAAAACATGATCTGAAAAAATCTCCAGTCCACATCCCTGCAACATGTAACTGAAACAATGCATTTTAAAATAAGGAAACTTTCTCCGTTGCCTGTCAGGAAATCCTTTTGTCGAAGGCATTGAAAGAAAATGGAAAGCTTAGAATAAGTTATTGTAAATGCTTTTAACTTAATAAAGATGTTTCTTTGCTTCCACGTGATGAAGAATCATTTCAACCATTAAGCTAATGTTTGGCAGGCTTTATACTTTCACAGAAAATAAGCAACATGACTATATTGCCTCCTACTTCCCTTCCTGTTTTCTTTTTGAATGAATGAATCTCTTTCAGAGCCTAATGTTAAATGGTATTTCCAGATACATAGATGACAGAGCATAAGACCACATAATTAACGTATTTTCCTTGTCTTACAATAGATACAACGTATACGGTCTAATGTCACACATAGAATGAAGTGTTCTGGCATGTCTAGTCAACGGAAATGTATGACGGGCACACAGAGATGTTTGGCTTTAAAATATTAACCCTTTTCTATGTTCAACAAGAAGTCACTCACAGCAATATACATCATCAGAAAAAAGGTGCTAAAACATATCATCTAGCCTAGCAAACTGGAATTAAAATGGTCGATGATAACTATTTACACTTACCCAAACCAAAGAACCTAATAGTGGCCTCTAGATGATGAAGGATGATATAGATAATCATGTCAATACAACATTATTTTTACATGGGTATTCAGTTATTACTGACATTATTAGGCTTTGTTGTGACTCTCTTTACCAGACACATGCTTACTTTCTGCAGGGGTAGGAAATCCTTCACAAACAGGGCCCTATTTAGAGTTGAACGTAAAGATGCAGTGTATGTGCATGAGTAAAGATGCACGTTTCCATGCCTGTATTTAAAGTTGCACCCATCTTAAGAGTTGTATAGATTTGGGTCCCGGCAGTAGTAGATTACAATAGGGGTGGGTGGGTTTCTGGACTCAACTGTGACCCCAACAGAGCCAAATTAAAGTTTGGGAGAAGTGACTGTGTGTAACAATAGATTCTCTGGTCAGCATTGGTAGTCCAGGGTGTCTACTCTTTCACACATTTCGAGGCTGCAAACTCAAAATCTCAAACAGGCGAGAATAACTGTGTTTGCATCCTGCACTGCTGCACTGTTCTTGCTTGCTGTACTGATCTACCTCTCCAAGCACAAACGGACACAAGTGTGAGATATATGCAACTCTAAATATAGACGCAAGTTATGCACATGTGCACAGATCTTTACGTCATGTTAATGCACTTACAAGCTATTCTAAATTAGGTCCATAATGTTCAGTGTATGTTTAAACAATCACTTTTTCATTTTATATTTTTGTCATGATAATGTCCATACTATTTATTTATTTATTTTTATTTCTTGCAGTTTTCTTGAATAATAAAATTTACAACACATATATGATACTTATATTATATATCAATGTCAATATTTCTCAACTATATGGCCTTTTTTTTCATTTTCCTACTAAAATAGGAAATAAAAAGGAGATTAACAAGAATACACATAATTAATATTTTACTTGCATTTGCTATGAGCCACCAGCACTGAGGACCTTCACTAGAGCACTTCTGATCACAAGACAGAAACAGCAATGATGAGCAACCAGTAAGTAAGTAGCAGTGCCAGTGATGCCCCAAATTTAGATTTAGGAGCAAATTCAACATTTGCACCTAGAAACAATGTGTATGCATGCATCTGTATGCAGTAAAGATTAGGACAAGTACACAGTTCATGTGGTGGTGGAAGAAACTCCACATAAGACTGTTAGGAGGTGTATCTGCTCAAGCCCTCTTTCAAAACCCCATACTAGTGATGCTTATCAGTGTAATAAATAGAGATGAGCGCACTCAGATTTCGTGAATCCGAGCCCACCCGAACGTTTCCGATCCGAGTCGGATCCGAGACAGATCCGGGTATTGGCGCCAAATGAAAACTTGAAACCGAGGCTCGGAGTCATAATCCCGCTGTCGGATCTTGCGATACTCGGAACCTATAAATTCCCCGCTAGTCGCCGCCATCTTCACTCGGGCATTGATCAGGGTAGAGGGAGGGTGTGTTAGGTGGTCCTCTGTCCTGGTAGATCTCGTGCTATGCTGTTTAGTTCTGTGCTGTGCTGTGCTGTGCTTTGCTGTGCTGTGTTCTGTAGTATCAGTCCAGTGGTGCTGTGTGCTGTGCTCTGTCAATTTTGAGTTCAGTGGTGCTGCTGGGTCCTGTGCTGTGTCCTGTTCAGTCCAGTGGTGCTGTGTCCTGTGCTCTGTGCTTCTTAGGGCATAGTTATTTCCCCATTATTCCCAAGTGTTTAAAAAATTTTAAAAAAGTTATAAAAAAAAATACAAAAAAATAATTTTAAAAAAAATTAATTACAACAAAATTTGCAAAACCAATCCTGCAGTATAAGCCCATTGGTACTGCAATATTACCAAGTTCACACATTCAGCAGTATAAGTCCAGTGGTACTGATATATTACAAAGTTCACTGATTCAACAGTATAAGTCCAGTGGTACTGATATATTACAAAGTTCACTGATTCAGCAGTATAAGTCCAGTGGTACTGATATATTACAAAGTTCACTGATTCAACAGTATAAATCCAGTGGTACTGATATATTACAAAGTTCACTGATTCAGCAGTATAAGTCCAGTGGTACTGATATATTACCAAGTTCACTGATTCAGCAGTATAAGTCCAGTGGTACTGATATATTACCAAGTTCACTGATTCAGCAGTATAAGTCCAGTGGTACTGATATATTACCAAGTTCACTGATTCAGCAGTATAAGTCCAGTGGTACTGATATATTACAAAGTTCACTGATTCAGCAGTATAAGTCCAGTGGTACTCTCCTGTGCCGCATATAATTTTTAAAGGCTTTGCCGAGTGTGTGTGGCTTAGGGGTATGCTCTCTTGTGCTACATATAATGGAAAACCAAAATTTGGAGGATAAAGTAGGGAAAGATCAAGACCCACTTCCTCCTAATGCTGAAGCTGCTGCCACTAGTCATGACATAGACGATGAAATGCCATCAACGTCGTCTGGCAAGCCCAATGCCCAATCTCCTAGTACAGGGCATGTAAAATCCAAAAAGCCCAAGTTCTAAAAAAAATAGCAAAAAGAGAAACTTAAAATCATCTGAGGAGAAACGTAAAGTTAGCAATATGCCATTTACGACACGTAGTGGCAAGGAACGGCTTAGGCCCTGGCCCGTGTTCATGACTAGTGGTCCAGCTTCACCCAAGGATCT
Organism: Mixophyes fleayi; assembly: GCF_038048845.1. Classification (NCBI taxonomy): domain Eukaryota; kingdom Metazoa; phylum Chordata; class Amphibia; order Anura; family Limnodynastidae; genus Mixophyes; species Mixophyes fleayi. The sequence continues at coordinate 205,337,357 of NC_134404.1, forward strand.
AAGCCCTCCTCCTCCCCCCCCCTACAAAAAATTTAAGAGAGTTATGCTGTCAGCAACAACAACAAAACAGCAAAGAACTCTGCCTTCTAAACAGATGACATCACAAATCCCCAAGGCGAGTCCAAGGGTGTTGGTGGTTGTGAAGCCTGACCTTCCCATCACTGTACGGGAAGAGGTGACTCCATCCAGCATTTGCAGCACGCCCTCTGCATATGCTGGAAGGATCACCCACAGTCCAGTTACAGATTTGGCTAATGAAGGTGTGAATGTTGTACACCGGGAGGAGGATATTGATGTAGCTGGCGCTGAGGAGGATGTTGATGATTATGATGCAGACAGATACCAAATTGCCTTTCTCAATTTCTATTTATATTCTAGATTATAGAACGGCTGAATAGTTTTCTATTTTACTCCTAGTGGAGAGGGGATCTGATGCAGACAGATACCAAACAGCCTTTGTCCATTTCTTTGTATATTTGAATTTCTAGCTCTACAGTCTATGCAAGCTGCTTTTTTTATATTCAACTACAAGTGTAGGGCGGGGGGGGGGGGGGGGCATAGATAGCCACCAAAGTAACGTGGTCCATTTAATTTCACTTTCTAGCTCCACAGTCTGTGCAGCCTGCTTTTTTTATCTTCAAAGTATTTACAAGCCTTGCAATCTAAATTAACTAGAGGTAGTGACGTGCTAGAACTCCACCCTCTATATGCTGCAGAGGATGGAGGAGCATCAAAAGGCCATTCAAGCCTACACAGCCACCTACGACATAGGAAAAGGAGTGGGGATGCGCCTGAGTAAAGCGCACTGGAGAATGATTTCCGTGTTGTGCAAGGTTCTGCAGCCATTTGAACTTGCCACACGAGAAGTCAGTTCCGACACTGCCAGCTTGAGTCAGGTGATTCCCCTGATCAGCCTTTTGCAGAAGCAGCTGGAGAAAGTGAGGGAGGAGCTGGTAAACCATTGCGATTCCACCAAGCATGTAGCTCTTGTGGATGAAGCCCTTCGTACGTTTTGCCAGGATCCGAGGGTGGTCAGTCTTTTAAAGTCAGAGGAATACATTCTGGCCACCGTTCTCGATCCTCGGTTTAAAGCGTATGTTGTGTCTCTGTTTCCGGCTGACACAAGTCTACAGCGGTGCAAAGACCTGCTGGTCAGGAGATTGTCCTCTGAAGAGGACCGTGACATGCCACCAGCTCCACCTTCATTTTCATCACTGTTTGTGCAGTTCCAAAAAAGAGGAACTGCCATTTCTATTGCTACCTTCTTTCTTTCTATATTTTTTTAAAAAAAACAAACTGCCATTTCTAGTACTACCTTCTTTCTTTCTATATTTAAAACAAAAAAAAACTGCCATTTCTAGTACTACCTTCTTTCTTTCTCTATTTAAAAGAAACTAAATAACTGCCATTTCTAGTACTACCTTCTTTCTTTCTATATTTAAAACAAAAAAACAAACTGTCATTTCTATTACTACGTTAATTGTTTGTGCAGTCACAAAAAAGAGGAACTGCGCCCTTAACTGCTATGTTGGTTTTAGACGTCCATCCGGTGTCCGCCATCTGTTCCCTGGAATTCTGACCAGTTGAGGGTGTATTTATTATATTGTGGCCCCGGTATCAAATTGGGTACCGGAGCCACCCCACTACGCAGTTCAGATACTTGTTTGGTGGAATTCTGACCAGTTGAGGGTGTATTAATTATATTGTGGCCCCATTATCAAATTGGGTACTGGGGCCACCCCACTACGCAGTCCAGAAATTTTTTGGGGGGAATTCAGACCCGTGGAGGGTTTTTTATTAATTATATTGTGGTGACCACTCCTCTACGCAGTCCAGGTACATTATTTGGTGCGATTCATACAAGTTCAGGGTTTTTAAATTATATTGTGGTGACCACTCCTCTACGCAGTCCAGATACATTTTTTGGTGCGAATCATACAAGTTCAGGGTTTTTAAATTATATTGTGGTGACCACTCCTCTACGCAGTCCAGGTACATTATTTGGTGCGATTCATACCAGTTCAGGATTTTTCATTTATATTGTGGTGACCACTCCTCTACGCAGTCCAGGTACATTATTTGGTTCGATTTATACCATTTCAGGGTTTTTAAATTATATTGTGGTGACCACTCCTCTACGCAGTCCAGGTACATTTTTTGGTGCGATTCATACAAGTTCAGGGTTTTTAAATTATATTGTGGTGACCACTCCTCTACGCAGTCCAGGTACATTTTTTGGTGCGATCAAGACCAGTTGATGGTTTTCTTATTATATTGTGGTGACCACTCCACTACGCAGTCCAGGTACATTATTTGGTGCGATTCATACTAGTTCAGGGTTTTTAAATTATATTGTGGTGACCACTCCTCTACGCAGTCCAGGTACATTTTTTGGTGCGATTCATACAAGTTCAGGGTTTTTAAATTATATTGTGGTGACCACTCCTCTACGCAGTCCAGGTACATTTTTTGGTGCGATTAACACCAGTTGATGGTTTTCTTATTATATTGTGGGGACCACTCCACTACGCAGTCCAGAAAGATACCTCGTTGCAACGTTTTGGACTAATAACAATATTGTGAGGTGTTCAGAATACACTGTAAATTAGTGGAAATGATTGTTATTGAATGTTATTGAGGTTAATAATAGCGTAGGAGTGAAAATAAGCCCAAAAACATGATTTTTATATGCTTTTTTCAAAATAAATCCGAATCCAAAACCTTAAATCCGAACCAAAACCTTTCGGCAGGTGTTTTGCGAAACAAATCCGAACCCAAAACATCAAGAAAATCCGAATCCAAAACACAAAACACGAGACACCAAAAGTCGCCGGTGCACATCCCTAGTAATAAATCAATTTTTTTTTCTCTTTTTAAATGGCAACTAACATCTGCAACTACAATGAACCTCAACATACATTACAGACCAGAAAGGCCTGTTCTCGACTAACCGGTTTTCTCACGCTCAGATCAATCAGCGTGAAGCCTGTCTGTATTGGTTAGTTGCTCACTGGTTAGTTGCTGATAGGCCTCTACAACCATCAATTCTGCTGTGTCAATGTGTTTTTTTATTTCCTTTTGAGTAAAAGAAGGAAGAAAGAAGTGGATTTCTTTGTAATTAGGTGTGTAAAAAATGGTGCACAAGGGATTGAGTGGAGTCTTTATTTAAATAACATTTTTTGGTGGTGTGTTATTTTACAGTATTATTTTGTGTAGCACTACAGGTCCTAGCAGGTCCTGGATAAACATGCTGGAGCTTATAGAACTACAACTACAAGTGTCAGTATATCAAAGCAGTTTACGGCTGCCAGGAACCAGAATTGCCATGTACAAATATTTTATATTTGTAACTAATAAACAATATTACACACCGGCTAGAAATGTGCTTTCTCCCAGGGGGAGCCGATGTTTATTTTGCGGCCCCGATTCCCCTAGGTAATTTAGCCCTGTGCTCAAAAACCTGATGCTGTATCCCACTATGACAGGGGGGACCCTGAACACCTTAGCCTTTCGTGGCCTGGGGCTGTTTGTTCCTACCCCTCTCCCCCCACACCACCACCACCATAGTGGCAATCAGGCCAGGCTCTGAGCACTGGCACTTAGATGACCTTTGGGTGGTGAGAGGCTGCTGGCATGCTATATTTAGAAACCATATTTCCTTCTATTCTCTTTTTAATTCTACATTAAAATGTCAGTCATCGTCAACACGTTTATGGTGATGACTGGTGTCTTTACCATATCGTGATATGTTTAAAGGATATCTTATAACACTTTACACATATCTTCATGCAGAAGCATTTAAGATATTATGCTGAGTGGCACATACATTAAGATACATGCAACTCATAATTATGTAAATTTTTCTGCATATATTTTAGAGATGGGAGGAGGACATGGCCTAGTACAACTGTAACATAAAGTTGAAAAATGTGCAGAATGCAAGAACATGCAGAACTGTGACTCCCTCACAGGTAGATCCGCTATCAAGAGTATACAGTTGTAAGGGTCATAGACTGACTAGGGGATCCACCTGAGCCAATGATCCTGGTTGCAGAGTGCTTCTATAGAAGGGAGAGAGAGGTGGGGGAGGTGTAATGGAAAGAGAACAAGAGATAGAGAATCAGACAGGAGGAAGAAGAACGAGAACCAGAGGGTGTGAGAGAGG